>NC_133618.1:237674537-237804537 GCF_048593235.1 Sminthopsis crassicaudata | reverse complement strand
GTTGGACTTATGAAGGAAGATATCAACCTTCAGAGAAATAGAAGAAACAGATATAATATGGTTTTACATAGGTGTATATGAGTGTGTATGTATGTGTATATATATATATGTGTGTGTGTATGATTATAGATATTTGTATGTATATATGTGGAATATGTATGTATATGTGTGTATACACATATATGTACCTGTATTTACTTGTATTCCTGGGAGTAGTATGAAGAATAAAATAAAAAGTGTATATCTGAGAACAAAAGAAAACCTAAAAGGAAGCAAAGAAAAGATGAACATTTAGATAACTCTGAACACAATAACTAGTATTTATTATATAGGTTTTCTTGAAGTGGAAATTTATTGCTTTATATTTTGAATCATCTCATGTTCTGCTGTGCATATGGCAATGTTTTTACTTCCTTTGTCTTTTTTTTTGCATTTCAGTTTTAAATACAATTTAAATATAATACAACTTATGAAGAGGTTTTTTAATATGTAAAACACTTTTCAAATATCTCATTTGATCTTTTCAACAACATTGGAATTCAGATGTTATTATTTTCTCTATTCTACAGATCAGGAAACTGAGGCAAACATTGTTAAATTATATGATCAAAGTCACACGGATGGTCAATTTTATTGACCACAGATCTTTCTGATTTGAATTCCCACAGTATATCCATTTAGCTGCTTTAATGGTTAAACAATTTTGTCTGAAAGAAGTCTAATTCATTTAATGGACTGTTCCAACAGAGTCACAGTTGTAATGCTAGTCAAAAGCATTTCTTAAGTACTTCCTTGTTATACAAAAAGACAAGAACAAAATCACTGCTCTCAGAGATCTCACCTGCTAATGGGGAGACAACATGTAAATAATTATGATCATATAAGATATACAAAGAATAAATGGAAATGATATATAGATATGTGCATACATACATACAGATGTGTGCATATATTTATATAGATGTATGTGTGTATGCATATATACACATACCTACATATGTAGGAAGAAGGATGCCAGAATAGCAGATGGGGGGATTTGAACTAAATTTTCAGGAAATCCAGGGAAACTAAAAGAAGTATAGATAAAGAAGAAGACTTCTTTGGATTTTTGGGAAAGATAGTAAAAAGGTATAGAGATGGAAAATGGGATGTTGTGAATGAGAAACGGTAGGCTATCACAAAGCTGGACTGTAAAAATTTGTGAAGAAAAGTTAAATGAAAGACTCTGTAGGAAGGGTTCAAGTTGCTGGAAGCTTGAAGCTCCAGAAAGCCAGAGGTCACTGAACAGGGAGCCAACATGGTCAGACTTAGCTTTTGTTAGCTCAATGGAGGTTGGATTGGGGTAAAGAAAGATTTGAGGGAAGGAAACCAGTTACAAGGTTTTACAATAGTCCAAGAAAAAAAATAATGAGATCCTGAACTGGTGCCATATTCTGTGAGTGAAAAGAAGGGAACGCACATGAGGAATATTATGGAAGTAGAAGTGACAAGGTCTGACAACAGATTGTAGATGTGAACTGAGCCCATACCTGAAAGTTCTATCTTGACTGAAGGTTTAAGCTCATGCTTATTGGTCTGTGTGTGACAGACACATGTAGCTCAGTACTGTGCATCACTGAGTTAGAGCTAAAGAGGTTAAATACCTCAATTTCTTCATTTTACAAGAGAACACTGAGTCACACAGAGCTTAAGTGACTTGTGCATACTTACATAAATAGTAAGTATCTCAAAGCAAGATTTAAACTGCTTTCTTGGCTCCAAGTCCAGCGATTTACAAATAAGAACTTAAGGCTGTCTCTGAGACTTTCAGTCTGGATAACTGGAAGAAGAATGGCATCTTTAATGGTAATAGGGAAATTGAAAAAGGAGAAGACTTTGGAAGAAAGATAATGAGTTCTGTTTTGGACATAGTGCCAAAAAAGCAACAATAACTCAAAAAAGAGGTAATACATTTTAAAATATGTGAAAGGTGGTTTGTGAAGCTAGACTGGAGTCCATGAAATGGATTAGGACTAGATATTTAGATATGTGAATCATCTGCTAAGAGATGATAACTGAAACTATGGGAGCTAATGAGATCAACTCATTTGATAAAATTAAGGGAAATGAGAAGAGAGAACCCTGGAAACCACACAAAGTTTGTGGGCATGACATGGATGAAGTTTCAGTGAAGCAAACCGAGACAAGAACACAGGCAAGAAGGGAAGTAGGAGAGGAGAATGTCATGAAAATCTAGAAGGGAAAGTGAAGGTAGGGTTGCATATAATATAGATAGAAAAAACCAGAAAATATCAGTAAAAATCTAAAAGATGAATTTTTGTTTCAGGGAATCAATTGGGAGAATTGAATAAAGTGAATAATTTCCAAATGTAATTCACCTTGCTATCTTCCGCCTATTAAACACCAAGCTCAGTTTCTTCTCTATTTTCTGTACTTTTCCAAATTAGAAACATTAATAGAGTAGCTCAGTGGACTAGCCCTCCAACTGTCCTAATAAGGATAATGTGTATTGTCTATCCACTTGTATGTTTGGTTTTCCCCTTGTATGGATTGTTAGACTAATCATTTTTGAGTGGTGATAAGTATCAGTGAAGTGGCTATGGAGTATTACAGGTCGCGGTACAGATAGCATAATGTCATCTATAAAAGGGAGCATCTGAGAACCTCACTATTAATAAGGAATTTCTCTTTGGATGCTGGGCCAGACATCCTCCACAACAGTAAAGAACATCTTTAGCAGACCAAGTGCCAGACAGGGCAGAACTGACCAGCCCTCTGGAGGCCTTCCTTTTACCTCAGGCTGATTTCTATCCAGATCCCCCTTTCCCTAAGTAAGGGCCTAATTTGTATATGCTTGAATTATATGGATTAGTTTTGATTTGTCTATTTAAACTGGATTCAAAAGGAAGGAAGGTCTAGATTCAAGTTCTACCTTTTGATTTTTTTGTGCCTTTATTATCCCATGCAAAACACTTAGTCAGTGCCCAGAATATTAGTTGCAAAGCAGGTGCATTGATAGTAGTTCCTTACCTGGAGATCCTTACACTGATGGAATCAGAGATACAGTCAATACAAATTTGAAGCATTGCTTTGAGTCAAAACCTTTTTCATATTATTTGGGCTCTGGGCATGTTTAACCTTGCTTGTGGACTTTGTTGGCTGTTAGATTAAGCCTATGGACTATTCAGAAGAATGTTTTGAAATGCATAAAATGTATGTATTTGCAAAGACAATATATTGAAATAGTTTTCTATGAATGTATATACATTTAAATATACATACATAGTTTTTAGATAGATAGGTAATTTAAAAATACAGGTTAAAATTCTTGCATCATTTTTGATTTCTTGCAAGACCTTTAATAGTAACCTTGGTAAATGCTACTGAATTTGCTGCACTTGACAGATAGCCCAACTGTCACTTTTGCCACAAGGACTAAGATAGGATCCTCTCATCTACAGACATTCATTTGCTTTATTGAATGTCATATCACTTTCCCACTACCATGGAGTACCATGCCTTTTTAGAATACCTAATTTTTTTAAAAAGCCAAGTTTACTTAAGTAAACTTGTTCTCTCCTTTCAGAGAATCTGAATTCAAATTCTGAGTCTTTTACTACTTGTACAACTGCTTCTCTAAGTCTCAGGTTATTTAACTCTAAATGGGGGTTGGTGAGGGAAGGGGCTTAGATTAAATATCCTCCAGCTTTTTAAAGTGATAATTTTACAATGAAATGTTTTGAAGATAATTTATCTATGGATAACTGAAGAAGAAATTCAAAAATTTCAAATACCTCCAAAGGAGACAAAGAAAAAAAATATGATAACTTTGTTAATAGCAAGTTATATGTAATAGATTAATGTGTGATCATCTTTTTATTATGCTATGTTATAGAAATGCTTATTTTATTCCCTAAATTTAAAATAATAAAATTAAATAATATAATAATTAAAAAAAAAACCTAAGGTATAGATAGGTTGGTTTACCTGTCACTAGGACTGAGGAAGACCATTATCATCATCACAGACTTGGAAGCCCAGTTCTGCCTTCTCCAACATACCCATGTTAGACCATATATGATTATATTGACTCAAGTATGTCATGGGAGACAAGAGCTATCTCAGTCCCATCAATAGCGGTGCAAAAATATTTGTGTGTGGGGGAAATAGTATATATGAAAAGGGAATTGAGTCAATCCACACAATTTAAAAACTATCAATTTACCATAAAAATCCTACTGGAATTTAATTTCATATTAATATTAGAAAAAACAGTATTACTTTGTTACTTATTGAACTACTATTATTTTTCTGATATGTATATATATTGTTGATAGACATAAAAATTAATATGAATATACAAAAACATGTGATTTATAATTTAATTCAGGGACATTCTTGTTCCACTGATACAAGTCTCACATTCTTCATGCCTTAGCAGGTGTCTGTTAATTACTATAGCCAAATAATTTCATCACTTGGAAATGAACACTTTTGAAGTTGGTTTGGATGGTACTCAGCAGCTAAGACAGCTAGTGTGTGTGTGTGTGTGTGTGTGTGTGTGTGTGTGTGTGTGTGTATGTGTGTGTAAGCATGCATATGTGCGTACATGCAAACTAGCATCTATTCTGCAACTTTTAGTCTTAGAGAATTGCCTCAAAGACTGAGACATTAACCTATTTGTTCAGAGTCACAAAGTTAATTTTTTGAAGCAAAAATATAATACCCTCTCCATATTAGATAAAGAACACGCATATACATGCATATGTTTATATATATGAATATACATATATGCAGAGCTATGTTTGCATTTAAAAACTGGATCTGAGGAAAAGTATGGATGACACTTTTAAATTTAACCTACTTTATCAACATTTTCTTCAACACTTTCTTAAGTCTAGATAATCAGCAAAACAATAAATCAAGCCCTGAATTTTAACTGTTACTGATTTTTGAGTAAGAAATGCTCACAATAATCGGTTCCTGCCAGTCAGTTTGAGCCAACTCTAGCACACACTTGTATATGGTCATGCAAACATATATGTATGTATCTATGAATTTGTTATAATTCTTCAGTAAACTCCCATTTCCTATTGTCTCATTGTGCCATGCAGATAAACATCTATTTTCAATGCAAGCTCAGACAAGTCCTTGCATTCTAAATACAAGCTCAGAAAAGTTCTACCAAATAGGAAAGTTTTGAATACAAGCACAGTAGTCCATTATGGGTATCTAAGGACTATACTAGTTCAGCATCAAAGGGCTAATTTCTAGATAATGATTTTTTGGAGGAGATTATCAACTCAAGAATATATTTTTAGAGTATAAAGAAGATGTGATGTTCATCAGTTGAGTGCAAACCACAGTGAAATCACAGGTCCTTAAAATTCTGGAGTATATATGTACTATATGCTACCCTACAGAATATACTACATAAAACAAATATGATTTACTATATACTATACAATTGTAAGGATTGGTGAAATAATCTTCTCTGGCTCTCTTTCTCCATCTTTTTTTCTTTCTTTTTTTTCTGTCTTCCCTCTCCCTGTTTTGTCTTTGTCTCTCTCCCTCTATCTCTCCATTGCTGTCTCTGTCTCTTCTCTTTGTCTCTCTCCATTTCTCTCTGTTTATTTTTCTTTCTCTTTCTCTTTGACACTCTTCCTCTCTCTGTTTCTATCTCTGCCTCTCTCTGGGTCTCTGTCTTTCTATATCATTCCCTTTCTATCTCATCATCCACATCCGCAAAGGGATAGGCGTAAGGACTATATTTTGTAATTCCTTTGATATAGGTCACTCCAGTGTGAGGAAGTCTCCCAATGCAGGTCAGAATATTTTCTGTAACTTGGAGAGTTGCCTAGTTCTGACTAAGTCTAGTTTGATATAGTTATAAGGCCATATTCAACCCCTTGTGCTATGCTTTCACACACCTACATATAGTCATAGGATGGTAGATGATTAGATTGAAAGCTACATAGCCAAATAGATAGATATGGATAAATTGGATAGGTAGATAAAAGGATGGATAGATTAAATAGACAGGTAGATCGATTAGATAGATTGATAGATGAATGGATAGACAGACAGACAGACAGACAGACAGATAGATAGATAGATAGACAGATAGATGGATAAAGAAACTGAATTAATCAGCTCTGAGAACTCTTATTATGGCATCTCTTTTTAATAATGAAGAGATCTATAACTTATAGTCTTGTTCACTGGAAAACCAGGTAGTTTAATGCTTTAAATATGTGCCTATAGTCATCTAGAGGCAATGAGGAGCAGAGGCATAAATGTAGGTGACAAAACAAACTCAGCTTTTAATTGACTCCAAGATTACCACTCTATCCACCACACCATGCCGCATTTTATATATATATATATATATATATATATATATATATAGTACATGTCCAATCATTCTGTGTATCTGCTCATCTGGAAACAGGTATTTACAGTTATATATATAGCATAGACACATGCCTAGGATAACAATCATGTAGAAACAATAATTTTTCATAATAGAGCATTGAGTTAATCCTCCATGTAGCCATCAGCAAACCTTAATTTAAAAATAAACAAAGTGAAACCAAAAATGCAAATCCTATACCCACAGTAAGCTGCATTTCTCCTTCTTTTCTTCCCAAGCAAGTTAGAATCCCACAGCAGGGAAAGTATAGAATCCCTGTATGAATGGGTTACACAACGTACCTAGCAAAGCCTCTCAGGGAAGGGATGTATTACGTTTGGCTGCATCCCATTCAGCCGACTTTTCTGAAGCATTTACTGGAGGCAGAGATAAAAATGAACTTTACAATATAAACTTGTGCTAACTCCTACATTTATTTTTAATGAACGGGTCTTATTTGGTTCTAAGCATGTCTGCATTTTTCTCAAGACTTATATTTTTTTCCCTTCGGCTGTAATGAGAAAGGAACTGAACTGTGGGGCTTTTCTTACTTCTGCAATAGTTCATAAATATCTCTTTAAATATGAAGCTGCCTTAACCCTCGCTTGTCATTCCTTATTCATTAAGTCCCCCATCCAAACTTCTCTCTGTATCAAGGCCACTATCTGAACCCACACAATGACTTTCCCATCATGTAGTACACCAAGCTGTTTCCTATCAAACCCTATCCTACCATTTCTTTCCTTTTCAATCACCTTTTGTACTGGCCTCAGTTCTGTTTTATATTATCATCTAATACAATAGCAAGTACGCAGTTAATCCTGGCATATCATTTGTCCTTGACTCATAAAAGAGACACATGAGGTCATACTACAAAGAAAGTGTTGCTTCTAAGAACAGGCACTGTAGCTCTGGTCAAAAGCATTTATAAAGAAGGTTCTATATACCTCACCTGAAATATTAACAATATGGTCTTAAAAAGTCCCAAGGATATTTCTTTAATTTGAAAACTCAGTGCAGATTAATTTCTCTTGCTGCCAAACAGAGATATAATTTGGATGGGGCAAAGGGGACTTTGTCCTGAGACCCCAATAATATGAAGGAAGCCAACAATATATCTATGTCTTTAGGAAGTAAAAATTCTAAAAACTTATCATCTAATTAGCATTTCTTGATTAAATAATTATTTTCTTCCTCCTGGCTCTCACCCTATTCACCAGGAAAGGATGGATCCAGGAAATACAGGAAAAATTTGAGATATCATCATTGGATTATATCTAGTGTGTGACATTCCCTTACTGAGCACCCATTTTCTGATGACCAACCAAGTAGGGAAGTCTCAGGTGAGAAGTTCCTTAATGCCTAGAGTACTGTAAATTCCACTCATTGATTAGGAAAGCTGATAATCCAGTAAAATGGAAGAGCTTTTACAAATCTTCAAGGAACTTGAATGTCCAGTAGCCATGTGCTGACCTTTAAAGACAACTACTTTCTACCATCAAAACTATAAATTTGTTTTCATAGGCATGGCAGAGTGAAAAGACTCCTTAATGGTAAGTTAATCTTCTCTAGAATCACTGAAAACACTTTTAGGTCAATATCATTAGCAGATAAGATATAGACCTGGTTCTTCTACTTTGCTTCTTTGCAATTTTACATATCACTTTATTTCTGTCATTTAGACCAGATGGTCCTTAAGATCCTGTCCAGTGGATGTATCTTCTATTACCGACCTTGCATACAAGATGCTGTGGTGAGCTTGTGTCTTGTGCCAATGCAGATATTTCATTCTAAACACTCCCTATTCCTGTTTTTCCTCTTTCCTGAAAGCTACTACAGACATTGCTCTGTCTAAATCTTAGTCATGAATTGAAATGTCAATAGTTGATATGCAGTGGAGAGAAGCTGACCTTGGAACCACAAAGAGCTAGTTTGACTCCTGCCTCTGAGACTCACTTGCTGGATGACCATGGGCAAGTCACTTAATTTGTCTCAGCCTTTATTTCCTAGAGATAAAAACAACTATAAGACCTGCCTCATAGACTCAAATTAAGTAATGGCAAATAAAATACTCTGCAAATGTGGAAGTTCCATATAAATCTTAATTGTTTTCTCATTTTGTTCATTTTTTTCTCATTGAGTTTGGAAAGAATTGTTTAAAGACAAGTCACTTTCCTGCTATTTTTCCTTTTATATTTAATATTCTATAGACTATTAGTCAAACAAGTAAATAAGATGATTGCTTTTAATAATTGAATGAGTGTCATAAGTTTATCTTCCCTAGACTCACTGAAAGTACCTTCAAGTCAACACCAGTAACAAACAAAAGTCAGGGATGGCATACCCCTCATCCCATTTCCCCATGATTCCAAAGACTTCTTCTAGGTCTCTATATTTTAAGTTTTCCTTTCCATAGTTTGGGACTCTTAAACATTTGGTGTGGTGACACCTATTGATAACATTGGTCTTAAAATTTTATGGGTTGATATTAGATCTCAATATTTGTAGGAAGTCATATATGACATACATATACACATATGTTAAGTGTCTATATTTATCATGCATAATGATGCTCCAGTTAAAATACATATTATTTGGTGAGTTTCCAAGAATATTTTTGGAGGGTGGAGATATATTACAGCATGGATGTTTATCATCTCCTAGTTTTTAAGGTTTATACAAATTTAATTTATAATTGTAGTTATCTGATCACATCTTTTTTAGATATTCAATAAATGCTACTTTTTTTGCAACCTGGTATGGTATGCTGTAAAGTTTCCACTATTTTATTACATGATACATTGCTCAATATGTACTAGTTCCTTAATTATAACTTTTTTTGTAATCACTAGTGACAGTGATTTGATCATGCATTTCTATCACAAACCCTTTAATTTCTACCATGTGACAGGCATTAATCCAGTGCTTTTTTGTTGACATAATGTTCATTGAATTCACCTATTGATTACTTTTTGATTTCACATTTGGATCTTTATAATTTCTTAGGCTCTGTCTCAAGATAAAACATGTTGGACTATATTTGATAAAGCCAGTGGCATATACTTTTTTTTTTTGCTAGATATCACTATTGCTTTGAGGGGCTCTCTTTATTTTAAAAGTATTTCTATAATTTTAAAATTTGTCTATTATGTGCTCTGAGAACATCGATCTGCCTTTTTTTCTTCTTGATGAGGGAGTATTACTTTTTCTAAACACATCTTGGGATGATGAACACTGTTTTTCATTAACATTGTCTGGACATATTTTGGACCCCTTCCTAGATATGTTATTATCCATTTTACTATTCTAAAGCCATATGTTAAAAACTGGCCTGTTTATTCATTAATTAATCTAAACGTACTGTTTCCTTAAATTTCAACTTCATAATGCCCATTTGCTAGCAAATATGACTTCGGTTTTCTATGTGCTACTTTATATGTCTTGCCTTGTGAAGGCCAAGATATTTATAAATATTGCTTTATGTATTGATTAAATTTAACCTCTATCTTCAAACTCAAAGCCATCAGATCCTATTCTTTCTTGGCATACTTATGTATGTACTTATTGTTCTTATTGATTCCAAATAATATTTTTATATCACTGGAGATTTCCACAAGATGAAACAATTGTTTAATGTTTTTCAATGTAGCAATACAACTTGATGACATCCCTATAATTAAGTGATTAATATCAGGTTTTAGTCCAATTCCACCTTTGATTTGAAAGTCATACTCACTATTATTCAGGATTGATGAGAATGAGTTTAAGTTTAGGCAAAACTAAAGCATGTTTAAATTATCTCATTGGAAGATGCCATATTTTATAATAACTATTATTGAATTAGTAATATGTTTCAGTAGACAACAGTTTTCCATGCATACACAAAATACTACAGAATTCTCACTACATTTTAATAGATTATGTATATATGTAAACATGTATGTGTGTATATATAAATATATTCATATAAGCATTGCACAATTAAACCATGGATATGGAACTGAGTCAAAGGATTTACTATAAACAATACAAATGAATTTAAATGTCATGGTGCTTGTCAGATGGTGATTCAGCAATCACTCAACTGAGGAGTTGGTCTTCAAACCCTGGAAACTTTTTGGAATACCATTTTTACTCTGCAACTAATGCATTGTTTTCGTATAAATGTTTTTAAGGATTTTTTTGAGCAATAAAAGATATAATTTTTTGCATTAATTCTACAAACATGAAATTGGACTATATTTTGAATAGTCTCTGGCATTATTATTATGTAGTAATATATCCATGCATGTATATTTGTGCACATATAGCTGTGAGCACTACAATTTTAAACTATTAAAGTCTAAAATGTTTCAAAAGCCTTAGTGAAATTTCAAACTATTAAAGTTTAAAACTGCACAAAACTTTTGAGATGTAGGGTATGTGTGATGTTTTCTGTTAGAAAGAATGAGGTCAGACTTATTTCATAGCTTGCAAAGGCCTTTGCTCCTAATCCACATTCTGCCATGGAGCATTTGAGTCTGTAATAATGGATCATATCTGGACCCACCTCTTTCCAATTTTTCTTAGAATCAAGTTTCAGCCACTTCTCTTATGCAACCATTGCATCCATTATGCTAACAGTGAAAGCTTGTGTTTTTTAATCCACCAATTTACCTTTTTGTTGTGATGGATTTCTTTCAACTATTTTCAACGATGAGAATTTTCCACATTCTCTTTCTTTATGATTTCTTGCTCTCATCTAATTTCTTTGCCTCTTTGATTGAAATCCAAATGTTTATTTTATTCTTTGACTCCTTATGTAATCTAAACCTTTTGATTTTCATTTCAATTGTTGATTAAACATTATTAAGAATTTTAAAATTACTTCTCTTTTCCAGATTCTATTTCTTGGGTTTCTTAAATTGCCTTTCTTATTTAGCAATATGGTATTTGAGTTTGTTTTACTTCACATATAAGTCAAACATTAATACAATTTTCTGTCTTTCTGAAGGCATTTAGTATTCTTGTGACAATTTCTTGTGACAATTCTATTAATTTTGGTATTTGACACCTATTATCAGTAGTATTCCTAGATAACCTCACCCTTCCTCCTATGTTTTGTATTGTGGCAATTGTTACAACATATTAGACATGTTGTGTTTTTGTTTTTGTTATATGACTCTATAAAAGAGTATCGAATCTGGGGGTAGAGCCAAGATGGCAGAATAAAGTCAGGAAGCTACTAGAGCTCTCCCAGTTTCCTTTGAAAACCAGTTGAAAATGAGCCTCTAAACAGAGTCTGATGGAATGAAACCCTTCTCCAGTTCAAGATAGATTGGAAAAACTTCAAGGAAGGTCAGTCTCCCTGGGGTGAAAAGGGTGTTCAGTCCAGCTCAGACAGACTCTGGGAAAGTCAGTGATAGGGTCTTAATCATCAGCAACTGATCAGGCTGCTTTCTGAAAAGAACATGCAAAGCTTCCCCCTGAAAACACAAGGGGCCTTTGTGCTCAAAGCCAAAGCTCAGAACTGCACAGAAAGCTTAGGACAGCACCCCTTTTAACCTAGGGAGAGAACTTGACCAAAAAAGTAAAACAAAGAGGAAATACCAAAATAAAAGGAAAGAAAATGTGCAAGAAAAAGAAAAGAGCCTTGATCACAGAAAGCTACTATGGTGCCAGGGAAGACCAAAATACAACTCAGACAAAGACAAAATGTCCACAGAGGACATCTCAAAGAGTGATATGAATTGGTCTCAAGGCCCACAGAGGCTTCTTGAAAGTGCTCAAAGAGACTTTAAAAGACAAATAAAAGACATAGAGGAAAAAACTGAGAAAAGAAATGAGAGGTATGCATGAGAAAGTCAATAGCTTGTAAAAGGAAGACAATTCCTTAAATGGCCAAATGCAAAAAAACACAGACCCAGTAATGTCCCTGCTGGGTCAAAAGTATGCACAGTTTTCTATATCCCAAGGAAACCATAAAGGATGGGAAAGGACCCCACGTGTGCAAAAATAGCAGCTCTTTTTGTGGTAACAAAGAATTGGAAAATGAATAGATGTCCATCAATTGGGAAATGACTGAATAAGTTATGGTATATGAAGGTAATAGGATATTATTGTTCTATAAAAATGATGAACAAGCTGATTTTAGAAAGGCTTGGAAAGATTTACATGAACTGATGCTGAATGAAACAAGCAGAACCAAGAATACATTGTACACAATAATAGCAAGAAGGTAGAATGATCAACTGTGAAAGACTTGGTTCTTCTCAATGGTTTAGTGATCCAAAGCAATCCCAATATTTTTGATGTCTTAATATTTTCTTATCATTTCTCTTCATATGTAAATAACTTCCTGATTTTTGTTTGTATTTATATAATTTGTATTAATTTATTTGTATTTATCTAGTTTATCTACTCTAATGTGGATTTAAATGATGTCAATTTTTTTACAATGACCTATATTGATCTGCAATATTCTGTTGTGTAACATTAAACTCTGGACATCATTGATAAAAAGCAAAATAAATCTTATAAATTAAGATTTATATGTAATTTTGCTATGATGTAGTCATGACATATAATAAAGTCATTTATAACTTCAGTTCATTTCATAATACTTGTGGCTTGCCTATGTTAGTGGTTAGAATCATCTGCATTAAAATATTTCAATCAGGCAGGGTATTACTCAATTCTGATTTGTCTAGAATATATTTCTTCTTATTGTGATAACTGATTACAATTGAATACCACTAATTCTACTCCTCTCCATACCAAACTGTTCACCAAAACAGTTTCTATTTGGGCCAGCTAGAAACTCTGTCCTGTTCTTTCTATCATAGTTGTAGTTAAATCACACTGTTCAAGAGCTGCCAGTGTTTGGGAGTTCCTGCCAGGTCTTCACATGTAGAGGGAAAGCACAGAACTTGGAATCAGGAAGATGAGTTCAAATCCTGCTTCCGACACAGTTGAGTGAGATTATCCCTAAGATCAAAATCTCATCTTAATATTTTTCTTTGAGTTATGATATATTAGTACTGCTACTGCTGCTATTACTATTACTATTTGTAATACTATTACTATTACTACTACTACTACTACTACTACTACTACTACTACTACTACTACTACTATAATACTACTGCTACTATTACTATTACTACTACTACTACTACCACCACCACCACTACTACTACTACTAATACTACTACTACTACTATACTACTACTACTACTACTACTATACTACTATTACTACTACTACTACTATCACTACTACTATACTAGTACTACTACTATACTACTATTACTACTACTACTACTATCACTACTACTATACTAGTACTACTACTATACTACTATTACTACTACTATACTAGTACTACTACTATACTACTATTACTACTACTACTACTACTACTACACTACTACCACTACTATACTAGTACTACTACTATACTACTATTACTACTACTACTACTATCACTACTACTATACTAGTACTACTACTATACTACTATTACTACTACTATACTAGTACTACTACTATACTACTATTACTACTACTACTACTACTACTACACTACTACCACTACTATACTAGTACTACTACTATACTACTATTACTACTACTACTACTACTACTACTACTACTACTACTACTACTACTACTACTACTACTACTATCTCTACTACTATACTACTATTACTACTACTACTACTACACTACTACCACTACTATACTACTACTACTACTACACTATTACTACTACTACTACTATCACTACTACTATTACTACTACTACTATCAACAAAAATGATAGACTCAGAAAGGATGTTGGGCATATCCTATTTCAGCAGAATCTGTAATAGGAGGTAACAGCAAATATATGCATTGCTATGTTACTACTTTAATCATTCTGCCTGTTTAGAGAAATAAACAGTTACAAATCCTTGTGTGAGTTTCAATACTTTTAATCTCTGAAAGATTAGGACTGGCCAGGGAGTCCTTATAAACATATTAAGTTTTCACAATTGTCTTTTGGGCAATTCCAAGACTTCCTCACATCAGGTTGATGGTAATTAATACCATCCCAATTGTCCACCTGAGCATTTTATATTTCCACAATGGAACAGAGAGGAATCAGCCTTATGAAAAAAGAAGAAGAAAGAAAGAAAGCATAAAAACAGAATTAGGTGGCATCATTTATTATGAGACAATTCATGGACACTGCATGAGATACTTCAGTAATCTTGCTGCATAAGAAAACTTTTAAATAGGAGAAACAAAAGCTTGTCAGAAACATGGTAATTATTTGATCCCAATACAAAATCTTTGGTCCAGTCCCTTACAGATGGTTTCTATGAATGAACTGGGCTGCCAGACACTACCTAACATTTCCCCTTTCCCCTCTTTCTCAGAGTCATCTGGGAGGAAATGTGGGTCAGCACTTGAGAAATAATTATTTACTACAGAGCAGACACTGTTATAGTACATTTAGGTAAACAAATTGCTTACATCCATTATCTCCTCAATTCTCATGACCCTGTACTTGGGTTACACACAGAGATGATCATGTGTTTTGACTCATCATCATCAACAAATGTTATGATTCCATAATCAAGAATTCAGAAATGTCTCGCTGAACATCTACTCTTTTATCTCTTCCTGTGCCTCATTCCTAGTAAATGTTAATAATAATAATAATAACAATAAGTAACACTCATATAGCACTTAACTATGTGCTAGTTATAGCACTGAGCACTCATTTAATTCTCCTAATAAGTGGAAGTGGATGCTATAATTATTCCTATTCTACATTTAGAGAAACTGAGGCACATAGTGATTAAGTAACTTGCCAAGTCGTGCAGTCAGTCATTAAATGTCTGGAACTGGATTTGAATTCAGGGCTTCCTGATTCTATCCTCTTACCCCCACCTGCCTTTGTTTTTATCACAACTATCACTCACAAAATTTCACTGCTCCAGAATCCCTATTTGAATTCTTTGAAATCTTAACCCTGTAATTAACAATACAAACTTCAGAGCATCTTTTATACTCTCTTGGTCTTATCATGATTCTTCCCTTTTCAGACCTCTGCTATCTGCCTTCTCTGATCCCCCTTTCATGCAAATGAATTATGGTGGGAGAAGTCACAACCCTTCTGCCTGGGTCCTCTGCAGATATATGTTATCTAATCTTTTTTTGGAATCTCATTGGTGAGGGGCAATTAAAAAAAAAAAAACTCTTCTGACTCCTTATGACAGTCTCTGTTCTGAACCTTCTTTTCTTTCCTCAAGTTAATTACACCTAGATATACTTTCTCATCCTTTCCTTTAATAATCTCATTTCCCTCATTTCCCCTTATTCATCTGCATCTTTCTTCAGACCTACAAACATTTCCAGGTCTTCCACATCCTTTAGCGAAACATTCATTTGATCCTGAAATCCGTTAGGCTCATATCTCTTCAACACCAAATGACAACTATGCAGTTTCACTTAAATTTTCTCTAGATATCTCAAATTGTCTAAAATTATCTCTTCAACCCCACCCCCAAACCACTTCTTTTCCTAAGGTTCTTTTTTCCCTTGGGCCATAGCACCATCCTTTCAAGCCTCCATGTTTGAAACCACAGAGTCATTCTTGACTCTTAAATCTTACTCATCTGTCCATACCAATCATTAGTCCAAAATAGTTTTCACATCCATCATTTTCTCCCTACTCACTGGAGAACCAACCTAGTTCAATTTCTCATCACCTTTTACCCAAACTATTTCAATAACCTCCTAGTTGATTTCCTTATTTCCAATTTCTTCATCTCATCCACCACATTGTAATTACACTGAAACTAAATACACAAAAGATAGGTCTGACCATGATGTGAACATTACCTCCCTCTACCTCATTGCCAAATAAACTTTAATTTTTGCATTTCATTTTGTAGGATAAAATATGTTTATTTGTTTGCCATGTAATCCCCTTTACCATATGGTTCCAACCTATCTTTCAAGATTAATTCTACTTTAGTGACCTTCAGGTACTCTATTTTCAGGCAAAAAGAATTACTTTCTACTCCCTCTATATTGTATTCCATCCCTAGTCTTTATGTCTTTGTAGGAACTGTCCCTCCATGTTTATATTCACATCCATCTCTTGGACTCCTTAGCTGTTTTAAAATATCAGCTCATATGTGGCTTACAGACACACACACATACACACATGTGTGTGTAAATGTATGTGTGTCGCCTTTGTGTCTAAATTTCTTAAGAAAGCCATATATAGGCAATGCCCCCATTTCCTCCCTTCTATGCAATATGGCTTTGAAATATTTCATTTAAATGAAACTGCTCTATCTCAAATTATCAATGATCTGAACTTCCAAATCGAATGTCCCTTTCTCAATTCTGATCCATTTGACTTCTCAGCATCACTGGATACTGTATGCCTTCTTCTTGACAATCTCTTCTCTCCAAAATTTCTTAATACCATTCCCTCCTGTTCTCCTGACCAGTAACTCATTCTCAGTCTACTTTGCTAGTTCTTCATCCTTGTCACAACCTCTATCAGTACCTATCCTTCAGGTCTCTATCCTGGGATCTTTTCTCTTTTCCTTCTATATACTATCTCACTTAGTAATCTCATTAAGGGTTCAACTCTAACAGAGTAGAATTTAATTAAATTCAATGATCTTTTATTTATAGATGATTCACATATATCCAGCCCTACTTTTTCTCTTGAGCTGTAAGCATTCATTTCTATCTGCCTTTTGAACTTCTCAAACTAGAAGTCCTGTAGGCATCTCAAAATTAACATGTCCAAAACAGAATTCATAGTCTTTCTCCCCATAAAGTCTCCATTCCAATTTTGCTATTATGACCTAGGGTCTCACTAACCTCTCATTTATTCAGGCATACTAATTTAGTGTCATACTCCATTCTTTACTCTCACCCAGTTTTACATACCCAATCCATTGCTCAATCATATCATTTGTTCTCACTTTTATAACATCTGTTGTATATAATTCCCTTCTCTTCATTTACATAGTCACCACCTTTTTTTTTGACCATTGCAAGAGCCTTCTAAATAACTAACCTGATTCTAGTGTCTCCCTTTTCTAATCTATTCATTTGCCAAAGTGATTTTTCCTAGAGTATAGGTCTAACCATGCTCATTCAATGCTGCACTTGTCAACAAGATAATTTTGCAGTGAGTTCCAGAGGCTCCTTGTTGCTTCCGAATCAAATAAAACTTTCTCTAATATTTCAGTTTCATCACCTGCCCAGTTCCATATTTTGTTACCTTCTCTGTCCTTTCAGGTATATGTATGGCTCTTCTAGCAGGTCCTTCACCACAATATTCTATTGCCCATTTCCATGACTTTGTACAGTTTTCCCTCATCTCTAGTTTCCCTGGCTTCTTTCAAGAGTCAGTTTAAATGCTACAATCTACAAATGACCTGGACTTTCCAGATCCTGCTATGTTTTCCTCATCTTTCATATTACCTTCATCTTCTCTTGCTATATCTCCTTTGTGCCTAGTTATTTACATGTTACCACACTCACACATACACACACACCATATATATTTATATATATATATATATATATATATATATATATATATATATATATATATATATATATGTTATTCACCTCTAGTAGGGGAGAGGCTTAGATACTTAAGAATGTGTGTTCAAAGGAATTATTTCATTTGATCTTCACCATAACCCTTTAAAGTACTACACACACTTATCTATCTATCTATATATCTACATATACATACATATATATCATGTATATGTTATTCACCTCTAGTAGGGGAAAGACTTAGCTACTTAATAAATGTGTGTTCAAAAGTAATTATCTCATTTGATCTTCACAATAACCTTGTAAAGTATTATTCCCATAATACAAATAAGAAAACTGCGACTCAAAGATTTTAAGTATAATTTGTGGATGTTTTAATCTCAAATCACTCTGGTCTGTAAGAGTTAGTAGACTGACTTTATCTTAAAACATCTTTCTTCATGTAATAAAATGGTTGCCTTAAGTCTTCAATAATCAAATAGAGCTTTAAAACATAAAATTGGTTCAACCTTCAATTGTTGTTCCTTACTTATAAGTCCCTAATCCATGCTTCCCATAGAAAGGTTACTTGGAAGCTTATAGGAAAATGAAGTCGTGTTTAGTAGAACATAAACCCATATATGTTCTATTTTCCCCAAGAGTAGCTCTCATTTCCTCTGAAGAATACAGACCTAAAGGGTTAGCCTGAACTGAACTACTCAGCCTTTAACATTTTTGCAAAATTATCTTGTTGACAAGTGCAGCATTATAAATTTGAATCCATTAGCTAAAAGGATCCATAAATATTTGAATAATGGCCCTTTGCTGTTTTCACTAGTCTATCAAACACATCACATGTCCATTCTTCATAACCAAATTCTACCTAAGCCTTCTCACCGTTGATGTTCTTCCTATAATTTCAAAATAGAAGCAGTTCTCATATGAGGATGAAAATATAAAGGCAATGTGGAAAATCCAACTTTCAGCCACACCAACAAATGAATATTCCTCTTTATAACTTTTTTGGTCATAAAACAAGAAAAGGACACCCAGCAGACACAGGCTCAAGTGAAAAACTGACTTTCAGCCTCAGCTGCAGCTTTGACAGTATTTGGAAGAGGCAGTAAAAAAAAATCCTCCCCATGCATTCCATCTCTGGAACAACTTCTCACTCTATCATCCCCACATCAAACAGAAATGTGCACTGTGTCGTAGGTTCAGCCCTAGAGAAATTATCAATATTCACACATCTGGCACATATCTGTTGGAAGAAAAAAAATCCTCATGCCATCTGTATTTTCACTATTATTTTATAGCAAAATGTCAGTCGATCAACAGAATGAGATACTCTTCTGTCATCTTCTCCAACAGTCTTAGAAATATAAACCTAACTCTACTCCTTGCCTCTTTACATGAAGGTCTCCATTATGGTGAAGAAGAGATGATGTCACCACAAGGGAGTAGAGTGGGTGGAGTAATGGCAGGCAAAAAAAAAAAAAATGTTTGTCTTTCTGTAATCTCCCACCTTCCATAGAGTGTGGAAGAGCCAAATTTCATCAAGTTTGGCACAGTTGTAGGAATTAACATGACTGAAATATATGCCAGATTTCAAAACAATTTCTAACAGTTTCTGTGAGACTGTGTAAGCAACTGAAAATTGACATGTTGTGTTGTGCCCGAGTCAGCCAACTGCTGTCACTGCATAATTAGATTTTCCTGCATGAGAGGAAAGACTTTTCTTTTTAAAATTATGAAATAATGCAAAAGCTAATATAAAGCATAAATAGAGATAAAAACATAGATAAGATAGTAGATAGATAAGTAGATGGGATATAGATAGATAGATAGATAGATAGATAGATAGATAGATAGATGGGCAGACAGATAATCATGTCTTAGAACCCACTGACATCCATCCAGTCCATGGACCTGGCTTTGTGTACCTCATATATACGGTGTGCTCTTTGAAAGGACAGGAATTCTTCATCCCAATCCAGATGGAGCTAGACCTGTTTGATTATTTGATTGTTGATGAGAGAGAGACAGACAGACAGAGAAAGAGAGAAACAGAGAGACAGAAAGACAGAGAGAAGGAGGGAGAAATGAAGAGAGGGAGGAGGGAATTTAAAGCTAATGAATGTGCTATTATTTTCTTTTGACATAAAATCATAGAATCACAAGCTGCCATGGATCTGGAAAGATTATATGACCCATATTCACATAGATAGGGGTTTGTCCAACCATTTAGGAAAGAGGGTTATTTCTGCTCTTTCTTAAACTATCCAAGCGTGGACTTGACAATTTGTATGTAAAATGAGAGAAATACCTGGCCTAATTAAGTCACCTATAGAACGTTATATTCAGTTCCACATCTCATATTTTATGAGGTATTGACAAATGAGAACACCTGCAGGGAAAAGTTAACTAGGATGACTAGAAGATTTAAAATCATGTTATTTGAGGACCACTTGGAGAAATTAGACACCGTTAGCCTTCAGAACAGAAGATTTGATAAATGGGGACATCAACATGACAGCTATCATTAAACACAAGAATGGTGATCTTATGGAATGAAGACTGGGCTTGTTCTATTTGGCCCTAGAAGAAATAAATGTGGCCAATGGAGAGAAATTGCAGTTGGGTAGATTCTCATTTAAAACCAGAAAAAAATTATTTCACAATTAGAGGTATTCAAATAAGAATAGGCTATTTTAGGGAGATGGTGAACTCTCTGATACTGGATTTGTGACATCCAAGGGGTGTACCACATGGTTTGTCATTCTTATGTATCTCATGCACTTCTCTTTGTATGACATATTGAAATATTTAGGCTGAATATCTAGCAGGATCTCAAGTGTCTTTCCCTAAAAAGCCATCTCTCTTCTAAACTTCCCCCACTTTTGTTGAACTTCATTTTCTATTTCCTTTTGGTTTCCATATTTACAATATGGGAGCTGTACTTAACTCCACGTTCTTCCATATACCACATAGATAATCCATTACTAAATCTTGCCAAATCTTCTTTCCCAATATATCTCACATATGCATGCTTTTTATTACTCATTCAATTCTGACCCTGGTTCAGACCTTTATCGTCTTCCACCGGGGACTATTGCAGTAGTTTCTGAACTGTTTTTTGTTTGTTTGTTTGTTTGTTTTTGTTTTTGTTGTTCTTCTATAACCTATCCACATGATTTCTCTAAATCACAAGTCCGATCATATCACTCCCCTCTTCAATAAATTCCAGCAACTCCTTACAATCTGTTGGACTAAATACAGATCCTTCTATTTAGCATTTAAAAATCACAACCTACAGGGCAAGATAGTGAATAAAAATAGCAATCTAGTGTTTGACAAACCCAAAGATCCCAAATTTTGGGATAAGAATTCATTATTTGACAAAAACTGCTGGGAAAACTGGAAATTAATATGGCAGAAACTAGGCATGGACCCACATTTAACACTACATACTAAGATTAGATCAAAATGGGTCCAAGATTTAGGCATAAAGAATGAAATTATAAATAAATTGGAGGAACATGGGATGGTTTACCTCTCGGACTTGTGGAGGAGGAAGGAGTTTGTGTCCAAGGGAGAACTAGAGACCATTATTGATCACAAAATAGAAAATTTTGATTACACAAAATTAAAAAGTTTTTGGACAAACAAAACTAATGCATACAAGATTTGAAGGGAAGTAACAAATTGAGAAAACATTTTTACAGTTAAAGGTTCTGATAAAGGTCTCATCTCCAAAATAAACAGAGAATTGACTTTAATTTGTAAGAAAAAAATTAAATTATATTAAAAAATTTTGTTTGTACAAAAGCTTTTTAATTTGATGTAATCAAAATTTTCTGTTTTGTGATCAATAATGATCTCTAGTTCTCCTTTGGTCACTGCTGGATCAAAGGGTATGCATATTTTGATAACTTTTTGGGGCATAATTCCAGATTACTCTCCAGAATGGTTGGATTCTTTCACAACTCCAACAACAATGCATCAGTGTCCCAGTTTTCCCACATCCCTCCAACATTCATCATTATTTGTTCCTGTCATCTTAGCCAATCTAATAGGTGCGTAATGATACCTCAGAGTTGTCTTAATTTGCATTTCTCTGATCAATAGTGATTTGGAACACTCTTTCATATGAGTGGAAATAGTTTTAATTTCATCATCTGAAAATTGTCTGTTCATATCCTTTGACCATTTATCAATTGGAGAATGGCTTGATTTCTTGTTTTTTTTTTTTGTTTGTTTGTTTTGTTTTGTTTCTCTTCCCAGATTATTTTTACCTTGTGAATACCATCCTTCCTTTGCAACAACAACAACAAAATTCGGTTCTGCACATATATATTGTACTTAAGATATACTATAAGATATTTAATATGTATGGGAATGCCCGCCATCCAGAGGAGGGGGTGGAAGGAAGGAGGGGAAAAACTCGGAACAGAAGGGAGTACAAGGGATAATGTAAAAAAAATTTACCTCTGCATATGTACTGTCAAAGAAAATGTTGTAATTATAAAAATTAATTAAAAAAAATAAAAATCACAACCTTACTCCAAGCTACCTTTTCAGTCTTGTATATTGGTTCTGTTCATATATTCTGTGATCTAACCAACCTAGTGTTAATCACAGAAGGTCCAAACATCTCTATTGAATCAGTCAATCAAAAGCAAAGTAGGAGTGAATAAGTCTTTAATCAACTTGAAAGGATCACAGGGGCTTTGAACCACAGGATGAATTCAGATGACTCCACATAAGAAATATCTAGCTCATAGCTTATTATTACACTGTCTTTCTTGTTTTTCTTATATGCAATATTTACTGACTTAGTACTATTTCCTGTGCTTTCAATAGTCAGTACCTCCAGGAAATATTTTTAAGGAAAACACCCACACTCAAGTGGTCCAATGGAGCAAGCACCTCTACTAAAGCAAGGAAGACTCCCATTCTTGAATTCAAATTTGACTTTAGACATTATTAACTGTGTGACTTTGGGCAAGTCTCTTAACTCTATTTGTCTTAGTTCTTTGTCTGTAAAATGAGCTGGAGAAGGAAATGGCAAACCACTCCAATATCCAAAACAAACAATCAAAAAACCACAGTTCTTTCTCCACCATGCCACAGCCATTGTCTCACTCTGGAAGTTCACTTCTTCCTTGTGGCCTTCTCACCTTGGAAGGTTCCTTTGTCCCTGTGTCTTGTCCTGATTAGTCAGTTCTTCAGATACCTCCATTTTTAGGAAACTACCCAGACTAGCCATACTTATTCCTCCATCCATGTCCAGGTTCTGCGGCCCATACTATAAACTTTTTCCTTCATCAATTCTCTACACACATACATTTTCTTCCCTACTTCTTTTTAGCTTCTAGTATGGGTTGTCTTCCCCTCATTTGAATGTAAGTTCCTTGAGAAAAGGTAGTTTCTTTTGTCTTGTAATCTGAATGCTCAGCACTTTGTAGCTTGTCTGGCACTGTGTTTATTAAATGCTTATTGATTCCTCCTTTGCCTCTGCTTCTTAGAATCCTTCTAAGTTCATCTAAAAGTGCCACTTTATTTTTTCCTCAGTAGTATTTTATTTTTCCAAATACATGTAAAGATAATTTTCATCATTCATTTTTGTCAGATTTTGTGCTTCAAGTTTTTTCTTCTTCCTCCTTTTATTTCCCCCTTCCTCTAAACAGCAAGCAATCTGATATAGGTTATACATATAGGAGACTTTAAAAAATATTATCATATATGTCAGGTTGTACAAGAAAAATCGGACCAAAATAGAAAACAAATACACAAGAAAAAAATCAAGCAAACAAAAAGAGTGAAAAATCCTACACTTGGATACATATTTAGTCTCTGTAGTTCTCTTTCTGGATGTGAATGGCATTTTCTATGCCAAGTCTATTGGAATTATCCTAGATTACTACATTGCTGAGAATATCTAATTCTATCACAATTGATCATCACATAATCTTGCTAGTTCTGTGTGCAATGTTCTCTTGCTTCAGCTCACTTCACTCAGCATCAGTTCATATAAGTCTTTCCAGGCTTTTCTGAATTCAGCATGCTCATTATTTCTTAAAGCATAATTATATTCCATTGTATCTATATATCATAACTTTTTCAGCTATTCCCCACTTTCTGGGAATCTACTCAGTTTTCAATTCCTTGCCACTACAAAAAGAGCTGCTACAAACATTTTTGCACATGTGGGTCCTTTCCCCTTTTTTGATCTTTTTGTGACAATGCTGGATCAAAAGGCATGCACTTTGATAGCCTTTTGGGAATGGTTTCAAATTGCTCTCCAGAACAATTGGATCATTTCACCAGTCCATCAGTAATGTGTTAGTGTCCCAGTTTTCCCATATCCCTTTCAACATTTATCATTATCTTTTCCTATCATCTGCCAATGTTAATCTTGCCAGTCTGAGATGTGTGAAATGGTACCTCAGAGTTATCTTAATTTGTAAAGTGCAACTTTCTGACCCTCTTTCAGGCTTTTATACCTTCTCCTTCACAAAAAATTACCTTGTTTTTATTTTGCTTATGATTTGTGTATACTTATATATGTGGTAACTCTTGAATAAGTGTAAGCTCTTTGAACTTGACAACAGTTTCATTTTTGTCTTTAGCTTCCAATGATTAGTTTGCACAGTGCATGACATATTATGAGTATTTAAAAATTGATTAATTATGATCCATAAGGGCAGGAACAATGTTACATTTAATGTTTCTATCTTCCCCAGTTTGGACATAGTACTGTCACACATTAGGTAATCATACACACATATACATATGTATATGCATATATATATATATACGCACACATATACATATATTCAGTATATATGTATATATATATATACATGTATATCTATGTCTATGTATATAGGTGAATTTGTGTGTAATTTTTCTGAATTATGCTTTGTCTCTGCCGACAATAAGCTTCTAGAAAAGAGGGACCGTATCTTATATTTATTTTGTACCCTTTCCCTAATTTCACCCTATGCCTACCACAGTAAAGGTAAATTCTTATTGAATTTTTATTATGAGTATGCGATTTTCCCAATTCTAAATTATTGCATGCAACACAGTCCATTGGAAGGTGAAGAGTTAGCCATGTGTTTTAAATGTCATTGGTTTATTTGGTTATTGCCTGACCTCTGAAACAACATGTGCTCACATAAGATAATTTCATTACCCATCACTACAGGGGTAGAATAGGCAAATAACCATGTATCTATTAGGCAAGTGATAAATTTTCTATACCCCTTTTTTCTTTTTATAAAATTTATTTAATATTGTCCTTCGTTACATTCAAAACAATTTTTAAGGTTTGTTTTTTAAGATTTTTGCATTCTAGATTCTTTCCTTTATCCCCACCCACAATTAAGAAAACACATGTGAAGTTATGTAAAACATTTCCATAAAAGCCAAGTTATGAAAAAAAAAACAACATAGATCTCCTACCATAATGAAAATAAAAACCCTCAAGAAAAATTAAGTTAAAAATAGAGATAAATAGAGAATGCTTTGATCTACATTCAATCAATTCTTTTCTCAGAATGGATGAGATCTTTTATCATAAGTCCTTCAGGGTAGGTGTGAATTGTTTGTGCCCCACTTTTCTTCTGTATAATGGAACTATTATATGCATAACTATCTCATAGAGTTATCATGAGTTTCAAGTGAAAAAAACAGATGTAAAGAATCACTTTTGTGAACCTAAAAACATTGCATAGAAGTAAGCTATTGTTATTATTTCAAAGCCTAGTGCCTTCTCTTCTGTATTGTGTTATCTCTCAAATAATACATGTGGATGATCTTTGAAAAACTGAGAGCACTGTGCTGTAATATAAAGAGCAATAGATTTAGTCAAAGGATTCTCACCAATTCTGTGACTTTGGGTAAGAGTGAGCTTGCTGAGATTTTATAGCTTGTAAGTATAACCTAAATCCACACAGATGGTGCAGTAGGCAGAGTACCAGGCCTGCAGTCAGGAAAATTCTTCTTAAATTCAAATCTTGTTTCAGACACTTCCTAGTTGTGTGACCCTGAACAAGTAACCCTTTTTGCCTCAATTTCCTCCTCTATAAAATGAGCTAGATAAAGAAATGACAAATCACTCCAGTATCTTAGTGAAGAAAACCCCAAATGGTGATCAAGAGTCAAACATGACTGAAAACAACTGAACACCACCAAAACCAAAATAATCCGAACTCCCATGCTATTATCAACCTATACTCATTTCTACCTATTTCCAAGGGGCAAGATGCTTAAAAGCATCTTCACATCTTCAGGGTCTTTGCCTTTGGAGGGAAGACCACATATTCCTTTATCTCTAAAAAGAAGAATCAATGGGTATCACTCAAGAGGCACTACGGTGTAATAGACAGAAGTCCTGAGTCTCCTTCTTGTATAATCAATTACTGTCTGTGACTTAATTTCCCATTGTCTGAATGTTTTTTCTGCTTTAGACATCAGCAAACAATAAATCATCTTCCTATCTTTGCCATCATATATGGGCTCATTACTTCATGTGTAGTAATTATAATCAGTCAAAGTATCTAATGTAAGGGATTCACAATGAAACATTTTTGTTTTTTTGTTTTTGATCCTTCTTATAGCATTACAACATGGAATGAGCAAAGAATCACTATTTGTGGTTACTATTATTTTAACTTTGTCATTTTATATGTTGGATAAATTCTTAAGAAACTTGAAGACTCCGTAGTCTTATGTTTTAAGTGCACAGATACCTTTAATGCCTAAATTGAAAAATGAGAAAAGTATCCATGGGGAAAAGAGGGCTTATTGAAGCCTCCCTCAAGTTCATCAAGTATTGTCATATATTTCTCTAAAAATTTTTTGAATTGGTTAAGTGCAATTTAGGTGAATATGCTCCCTCTCTCAGGGTGCACAGCAAAGGAAATAGAATCTGTGTTTTGATTGACTATAGATATGACTATAAATACTCATGCATTTAACATATCTTAAAAAATAGTCATTCCTGGAAGCAAGATTCTGGACTTTTCACCTCTGAGACTGCGTCACTCATTCATTACCAATTAGCAAGTCAAAAATAATGTAGTAGAGATATATAATGTTCCAAGATATCTGTTAAGAGTTATTTAGTCACATTTTTGACATGTAGATATATGCTTGTTTACATTAATATATACATGTTTATATACATATACACGTATAGATTGCCTGTGAACTGGATTTGATTAAAAAATACATGCCCCATATCTATCCTTACTTTGTGTTGTGATGATCTATGGCATTCTAGATGGGACTTACTCTGTGATTTTAGCTGCTTGGTAGAGTCAGCAGCAAATTCCCAAGCAGGGAAGTCAGTTTTAGCCATGAAGAGTTGGATTGAGGACATAGAATATTTACAAAAGATCTTTCCTTTAAACTAGTTCAGCCATAATGAAAAGTGCTATAGCTCTGGTGGATTTTACAAACTGGAGGACTAGAAATCAGAAAAAAAATTCCTCTTCATTCCTTCCTTTACCTAATCCAGCAGTAAGGAATTAACTTTAAGTTGAGAATCTCTGGATTTGTAAGGGACCTCAGAGAGCAGCTATTCCAAGCCCTACCTGAACAGGAATGCCTTCTACCATGCCTGGACAGACACTTACCTAGCTTCTGTTGGAAGACCTTTAATGATGAGGACATCACTATTCTTATTATCTTGTTGGACAATTTCTGGAGCTGTTTGCTTCTTGTGTAGTGAAACATGCGAGTATCTAGACCAATAATTTGGGCTTTATTCATGCGTCTGCGAGTTAACAGTGGTTGATATTTGTAGATAGCAGGAAAAACTCTTGTTCATAAGCTAATATTTAAACAATTAGTGGATTTTCAAAATAAGAATTGAGTGCATTTTACCTAACTATGCTAAGGAATACAGAAAAGGGTAGAGACTGGAGCACAAACATTTATTAAATACTAAGCACTTTACAAAGATTATCTCATTTGCTCCTCGGAGAACATGTTGCTATGATCCCATTTTACAGTTGAGGAAACTGAGGTAGGCAGGGGTTAGGTGACTTGCCCAGGATCACACAGCTGGTAGGTGTCCGAGGACAGGTTTAAACCCACGGAGCTCAGACTGCAGACCCCACTCTGTGCACTATGGCGCCACCTAGTTGCCTTGGAGAAGCCTCATTCAATTTAACTTCCCAGATACAGATGTATTAAGTGCCTACTCCGGACGAGGGCTCTGCTATGGGCTTGATTACTCGGGATACAGTCCCTCTCCTCTCTTACCTTGTAGGCCCCGGGGCTCCTTCATGCCTCAGTCCAAGAACCACCTTCAACAAGAGACCTTTCCCCTGCAGGGAATGCAAAACGCCTGCTCTATACCTATCCTACCCAAGTACAGATGGTCTCCCCATTAGGGGTCCTTGAAAGCAAGGCTTTCTTCCTCTTTTTCTCAGCGTAGTTCCTGACACATTGGAAGACCTTTCTAAATGTTTGTTATTAACCTGAGTGAACACATTCCTGCCCTCAAGATGATTATGATTTCTTCAACAAATATAATGTTTGCAAAGAAATAAATTCAAAGTACACGCTAAGCAATACAAAATAATTTTAAGAGGGAGATGATACCAGTAGCTAAGGAAATCGAGAAAAATCTGAACCTTGGAGGCCCTAGGACTGAACCTTGAAGGCAGTGGGAATTCTAAGAGGCAGAGGGAAAAATGAGGATCTAGATATGGAGGTTCCCTTTTGCAAAGACATGCAGGTGGGAGAGGGAATGCCAAGGGCTGAGAGCGGCTGAAAGGCTATTTGACTATAATGGAGAGTATATGGAAAGGAACAAAAGGAAATGTGAAATAGTGGAGAAGGAAAGATTATGGAGAACTTTAAATACTGACATAACAGTGGTTTCTGTCATCCCATTGCCTAAAGATGAGATATTACATCTCCCCTTTCCATTCAGGATTCTTCAGCACTTTTAGAAATTTGGGGGAATCTCTCTTGTGTTCCCTCAATTTCAGTGGTCTAAGCATCCCTGATTTCCTTTAGCCATCTAACAGTCAGATTAGTTTTTATAAAGGGATATTTCAAAGTTAAGGCTAGAACAGTATTTTCCCTCAACATCTCAGCCACTTTATCCCTCCTCAGGGCCTGGGAAGGGGGTTGAATGGCTCAGGGGCAGGCCTTGAGGTTCTCAATTTGTTTCATTTCATATCAAAATTTCATTATTCCTATGCAATTCTATGTCCTTAGCATTATGTTCCTTTCCCTTCCCATCATGCTAGCTTTTCAGAGCTTTCCTTCTGAGCTGCATTGTCTGTCTTGAAATCCTGCCCTCCATCATCCCCATGATTTGAAGTTCCAGACAAGATACTGCACTCCCCATTACTAGAACTGAGAAGGAACAAATGAAACAAGACTAAAAGCCCAAACCCATTTCTCAAGGTCCCAGGATCTAAGGGAATGAAAGAAGCATTTCAGGTTCCCCAGGATCTAAGGGAATGAAAGAAGTATCTCAGGTTCATCCTTCCCAAGCTTACTGCACAGTGTCAATTCAATGAGTGAACAAGTTCAGATAGAAGTAAAGATTCAGACAACTCCAACTATAAGGATAATGAAAAGAAGCTACCAACTCCCAGGGTAATCCAATACTGGGTGTCCATGAATGGATCAGGTTTCGTAGGCACAGAATCAGGTCCCTGGTATCTCCAATATGGGTTCTTACATTTTTGGGAGTTTGAGAATGCCTCAAATATTCATAACACTAAGTCAAAGGGTTTGTATTATATTCTAGAGGCAATAGAGATGGATTAAAAATTTTGAGAAAGGGAGATGATATTGGATTTTGGTATCATTTATTTAAAGTTTGCTTACTTCAGCCTCCTTATAATTCAATTGAAGAAACTAAAGTACAGAGATTACACAGGTTTTAGGAACAGGATTGGGTAGGAGAGAAATTAAATGCAAGAAGATCAATCAAGAATATATAATATAATAATATTCTAACTAATAGTGATGAAGGTTTGAACTAGAGTGGTACTGCCGTAAATGGAAGAGAAAGGGAGAGATATAAGAGGTGCTATGGACATTGTCAAATTATGATTATTATTATTATTATTTTGCTGAGGTAATTGGGGTTAAGTAATTTGCCCGGAGTCACACAGCTAGGAAGTGTTAAGTGTCTGAGATCAAATTTGAACTCAGGTCCTCCTGAATTCAGGGCTGCTGCTCTATCCACTGCTCCACCTAGCTGCCTCCCACATTGTCAAATTATTAAATATGGGATTGAAGGAGAAGACAATTCTGAGTTTTCAAACCTATGGAACCAGAAGAAGTATGGTGTCTTTAACAGAAATGAAAAAATTTGTGCAAATGACAAGGTGGGCTGGTGGTAATACCTTGACAGAGATCAAAATTCCTTGGGAACACACCTTGGACATGATCCTTTTGAGAGCTTACAGCTTGGTTGAGAAGACAAAACTTAGATACCTAGAACAATAAGAACACAGTTAAGTGATTTGCTTAGAATCAGGACTGATGAAGGGAGCTTTTTAAGCATTTAATCCAACTTCTTAAATGTACAGATAAAAAAAAAGAAATTGAATTACAAAGAAGTTATATGATTTACTGAGGATTATATAGCTTTTTAATAAGATTTTTGTCATACAACCATTCTTGTTCAGTTCTTCATGACCCCATTTGGGGTTTTCTTAGCAAAGATACTGGAGTGGTTTGGCATTTCCTTCTTTAGTCCATTTTACAGATGAGAAAACTGAGACAAACAGGGTTAAGTGACTTGCCCAGGGTCCCACAGCTATCCATTGTACCATCTACTTGCCATTTTTAATATTATAGTAAGCACCAAAAGATTCATAACTCAGTATTTTTTCCAATTAGACCATGTTACTGATAAAATGATAAAATGTGTAATAAAAAATTAGTATAAGAGATATCAGAGTGGGTTAGAATATTCTGAATAGGCCTCATAAAGAACATAAGTTTTGAGTTAAGCCTTCAAGGATTTGAAGGATTTGAAAGATAAGTAGAAGAGAATTCCAAAGCTATCCAATGTACAACAAGCAACAAAGACAAAATGAGCATGGAATGTGAAGAATAATGATTCACTTTGCCCAACTAGAAACTGGGGTGTACTGAAAGTAGTGAGAAATAGCGCAAAAAGATGTGAATGGGATAAGATCATGGAGAGTCTAGAAGCCAGGAGAGATAATTTATTTGAATCATCAGTAACAGGGAACCAACGTGTGTTCTTGAGCAGAGGAGTGACGCAGTGAAAGTGTGGTTTGAGGGAGTTCAGTTTGGAAGCATCATTATAGAGATTGGATATGAATGGAAGAGACTGAAGGCAGGATGACCATCTTGTTGACAATAATTCAGGAAGTGATAGTAAGATGAAGTTAGTAAGAATAGAGATTAAAGAGAAAAAAATCTAGGTGCTATTTCATTGGATTTAGATAGGATCTCAAAGATAATCTATTATAAAGAGATAATTTTACAAATGAACAACCTAAGCCTAAGATTTCATAACTTACTCAAGATCCCAAGTAGCAGAATTAAAATTCTAACCCAGGTAATAAATAATAATAATAGCAAAATTAATATAGCTATTACTATGTTCTAGGCACTATGCTTTAAAATTCCAATTTCTTTGGTCCTTACAACAACCCTGAGAGATAGGTACTCATTTTATGCTCATTTTGTGATAGGGAAACTGAGGCAACTGACTTGCCCAAGGTTTCACACTACTAAGATTCAAATCTTCCTGACTCCAGGCTTAGAGCTCTTTCCACTATGCAACCTAACTGTCCACAGTCAAACCCTTTGATTTCAAACCCCATACTAAACACTCCAAAGGAAGAAACAAGATTTGGTTATAGGTTGGGAAAGGGAGAATTGGGGAAGTAATGAATAAGAAGTAACTCAAGTTTTCTAGCCAGGAATTGGTTATATCTCCAACAGTAATCAAAAAGCAGAGATAGCTAAAGGAAAGGAAGATGGCAAGTTTCATTTTGGACATGTTTGAAGTTGATAGTTGAAGTTTGAGTTTGAAGTGATAGTGGGACAATTAAGTATTGATATCCCATTGACAATTGGAAATTCAGGGCAATAGTAGCATAGAGAAGAATAAGGGGAGAAGAAGATTATTATATGCATGATACTTTTTAGATGGAATAAACAATACAGAAAAAGTAGAAAATTCAGCATTTAACCTAAAAAAACTCACAATCATAGGTAGGAAACAAGAAGAAAATGTCAAATACACAATGTATATAAATATTTGGAAAAAAGCAAGGGAGTGATCAAAGTTGTAATAATCAGAGTAGAGGAGGTAGTCAGGTAGTGCTTCTTGGGTGCATGTCTTGAATTAGACCTTTAAAAAAAAGTTTGTTTTGATCATTTGAGATTTTGAAATCACTATCACTTCACAATACCCTGACCCTTAGACTTACACATATACATACATACATACATACACACACACACACACACACACACACAATAACAAAATCAGTTCAGCAAATCTGACATGAGATAGCAAATCTGAGAGTACATATACAACATACTGTACCCTGTAGATCACTATCTCTCTTCTAAGAGGAGGGAAGTATATTGTCATGATCAATATTCTGGAGCCCAGATTGGTTCTTGTAATTCCAATATATTTTCATATCGTTTTCATTCATATGTTTGTAGTCATTTTATATTTCGTTCTGTTATTGAACCAGGTCTTATAGAAAGTGATGATGTGGATTAGCAGATACAACAAGAAGACTCCTAATCTGATTTGGTATATCCAACAAACCAAAAGCAGTAACCACATTAAATCCAAGCTTCACACTTAGTATTAGTTCACTAAAAAGAAACAAAAGAGAAGACTTTTCTGTTGGTATAATTTTTTTAAAAAGCTTATGCTGAATTTATACTCACAAAAAAGATGAGAAACTGATCCCCTTTGGCTGGTACATCCCACAGATTTGGTACCTACTCTCAAAGTGATTCTTTCTTAACTTGATGACGCTATCTTGAATAGTTAGGAAGAATTCAACAAAGTTCCTTCAATAAATTTTGTCAGGGAAAATCCTTATAACTCAACTTGAGGCTGGAGAGTGAGTTCCCATTCCAATCACTGTATCCATTAATTCTTCTTTGTTTAGGTTGGTGAGGATTTAACCCATGAGTTGACTTAATTTAAGTCATTATTGTCCTTGTGAAAACTGAAGCAACTTTCCAGCCTCATGGGGGTCACTATTATTCATTATGAATAGAATCATGACCCTTTTTCTTGCTGTAGTGTCTAAGCATTGGGGTACACATACTACCACCCCAGCTCATCATAATACTTGCTGTTCACTGCACTAAGAACTTGTCAGATACAGATGGTGATGTTGACTTCTCAATAGGAAAAAAAGGGAGGGGGGCTAAATTAGACTTCTATAAAAAGAATATTGCATATTTATTTCCACAATAACGCCAAGGAAAAACGTTAGTCAAGAAGCAAGCAATTGGGTGAATAAATAAGCTTGTCTTTGTTCTCATCAATTAAGTTATTACATCAGTTGGAAAACCAGTGAATTATAATACAGATGTTTAATGAAACACTGCTGTGCCTATAAGTCAAACTCCTATTTTGTGGTGTGATTTTGGCTGCATAGTTTTGTGTGTGTTAAGCCGTATTTATTAGCTGATACCCATTATTATTTTGAGCAAGGTATAATTCAGTTGTCAGGCTCCAGCACTGGGAAGGAGATTTAATCAGTAAGAGCCGCTTTGCTGCTGAGTATAAAACAATGTGGGTTTCATGAAGCAATCACGCCGTGTGAAAAAATGGGATTAATTAGTATTGTACAAGAACAGGCAGCATGCTCATTAAAACCTTGTGAGCTGCCTCTTGATAAACTGCCACTTGATCGGGCCGCATTAATGTGACAAGGCAAAGACTTTATTTCCAAATCCTTCCTGATTGTATCTCACTTTTAAGTTACCTGAATGAACTCTCCTCGGCTTTGGGAACACCAAGATCAGAATGACTGTAAGGGATCCCCTCACCACCTGGACCAAGGAACTAAGCTCTAAGAGGGGGACTTCAAAGACAACTTTTTTTTTTTGAACTCTCAGTCAAACATAAATCAATAGCTGTAAATGAAGCTGCTGCCAAAGGTGGGGAATTTGCATTTGCACTCAGCAGGTCGGACTGAAACTAATCTGACAATTGGCAGCCACCTTAATGAAGCCCATAGACAAAGTCTCTGCCTATTTGTTTACCAAATGCTTCCCATGTTTGTAGCTACAGAAGGACTTGTGTGTATTCCTGGGGCTCTAGACATTCACAGAAGGGAGAAAAATAGGTAGACACGACTGTCAGGACATCTGTGCCTCACAGAATATGTTCATTAGTCCCCACTGATTAATAGGACATATTTTAAAAATTCCTTTCAAAATGGTCACAAAATACAAATCTACCTTCTTCTTCTTTTCTTCTTTATTCTTCTTCCTTCTTTTTCCTTTTCCTCCTCCTCTCTCTTTCTTCTCCTCCTCATCCTCTTATCTTCCTCCTCCTCCTTTTCCTCTTTCTCCTCCTCCTCCTTTCCTCTTCCTCCTTTCATTTGAGTGGAGTTGCTTACCTCTCAAATGTCAATCTTGCTCTGTAGCTCTATGAGAGAATCACCCCCAAAACACATTTTGCTGAGCAAGAGACAGATAGGTTTGTGGTTCTGATGTGGCCTTGGTATTTAGTCACAGACCTTGTGAGCTGAATCGCCTACCACAAAGTCTGCTAGCTATCAGGATAGATTTATCAGTCACTCCAAAAATTTTGGTTCCCCAAAGATTTTTCCAACTATTTTATTTTTAAGGGGAAAAGAACATGGTCAAATCTCAATACCTATTCTTTGAAATGACTTCCACCACTGTGGTCTGCCATGACCCAGAAGGTCTTTGTAATCAAACTAAGATTTTTACATTCAAACAAAAGTTTCAAGGTTTTGAAGTCCAGGCCTCCGCAGCTGGCAACATAGAGGTAAGTGGAAGGTTTGAACCAAGTCAGGCCTTGAAGTGTTATTAATTTAAGCCTCAACATCTCATTGTTGTGATCTGAACTGCATGATATAATGCAATATGACAGCCATTGAATTAATAGAAAATGGGATTCATCTCATGAAATTTCACACAAAATCAAGACACAGAGACAGACAAAATAAAGGCAGAAAGACAGACAGATAAATACCACCTAATTCTTGATATTTAAAAGTAAATTGCTCTTCTAGTGAAGCATTAATAGTATTTATCATGAGTCCAAGATACTGCCAGCAATCTTTTTTTTGCCATCCCAGTGCTTAGAAGAACAGAAGAGCAAAGATTCTCAGTTTTTGTTTCTTCTGTTTTAGCAAATGAGCTGCCTAGAGGTAATGTACCATAAGTGGAAATTCGTCCAAGGCATGATCCAATAATAGGAACTTTCTCCCCCTCCTTGCTGGGTGAGAGTCTCCTGGCAAACTCCCTACAGCCCTTCAGGTGGTCACCTGCTTGATTTATAATCCTATAGTCGGGAAGAGGTTAGCTAGGTAATTTAAATCATTGGTTTTCTCTAATGAACTGGGGCCAGGGAGAAAGCACTTTGCATTATAAAGGCTCCATTTTGCCCTTACTTATGCCCCACATACTTTATCTCAAATTTTTACATAATTTATATGAAAATGTGGCGTGATCTGGCTGAGCCACTGAAAATCATTCAAACGAAGCATCATTTTCCCCGTTTCCTTACAGTTCACAAAAAGCCCATGTCAGATGTTCAAGCCCAGGAGCAACTAAAAATAGGCAAGGGAGGAGAGTGACTGACCCCAATGAGGGAGTTACATAAACTTTTCACCATAAAGTATTCTCAAAAGCTTGAGAATAGTGAATATTCAAGGTGTCTGCTGGAAGTACTGATCCACATGGAGCAAATTTGCTTCTGTGTTGTTGTTTTTTTAATCTCTGATTCTGTTGGTCATTTTGAATTTTATTCTAAGGATTGGCTATTTTAAACTGTGTTTCCATCACAAACCTCTCCTCCTTTATTGTAGATTAAAAGCTATAAGAAAACTTAGAAATCATTTTGTCCAACTTACTCATTTTATAGATGAGAAAACTAAGGCTCAGAGAGAGGGGATGATTTACAAAAAGTCACACAGTGAGTTGTGGCAGCTTTAGGGTCTGAATTCAGGTCCTGAAAGCCAGGTTCTATGCCAAATTCTTAGACAAGGTGGTTTCTTTTGCAAAGATTTTTCTTATTTAATGAGAATGACCTTTTTAAAAAATCCTTTCCCAGAGGAATGAGATTATGATCCAAATGAACAGCTTCATAAAGTATATGATGATTACTCATGTGTTCATGTTTATAATTGCTCACTTACACACAAATAAATATATATGCACACACATATCTAAAAAGATTTCCTTATAATAAATTTATATAGTTTAAGGGTTATTATTATTCCCATTTTATAAATATCATAACTGAGGCTCAGAGGTGTGCTTACCTATGGTCAAGGAGAGCCAGGTCTTAAACACATTTTTTTTTTTAAATGCTGTTTCCTCTACCCCTTATCCCTAGCCTCTAGCCATTTCAGTGGTTTCAGAAGGCAGTCATTTATCCTGTTTATAAGAGTTCTCTGAGAATAGAAACTTTTTTTTTTTGCTTTTCTTTGAATCCCCACTGATTAGTATAGTGCCTAGCAAACAGTAAGTACTTGATAAATTCTTGACGAAATTTGATTTGTTTTTCAACATGATTGGAGAAATTTTTTTAAAGAATTGAAATTGTCCATATTAATTTAACATGTAGTCAGACAATAAGCAATTGAAGCATTTTCAAAAGACAAAAACTCAACTATGAGTCCTATACAGATTTAAATATCAGTTACTGTAGTTTTAGTCTTACTAAAGTGTCTTTACTGTGAAATCAACAGATTCAAAGTCACTGAGCAATATTAGGAGTATTGAAGAGTTTTATGTTAAAGAGTTTCTCTAGAGGCGTCTAAGAATTGGGAAGGAAGCTAGAGCCCACGTAATCTAAAAGCATTCATCCTCTTCACACTATTTATGGATGAATAAATTAAGAAACTGAGACCAATCAAGGGGTATATAGAAGTAGAGCAGGAAGTAGAACCCAGGTTTCCTTATTACTAGGCCAGAATAAATTTTCTTCTGCCACCCTATTTCTAAGCAGTCAGGTAGTTCTTACTTGTGGTTCTAATATGAACCTAAAATTGAACTAAATTAGAATTTAAATATCCATAGTTATAAGATATAAGAAGAAAAATGGTTTGGGGCTGAAATAAACCTGATTCTTGTTCCTTTGGAATCCCCATTCAAAACCCAGTGAGGATGACAATGTGGGAGGCACACTATGTCATATAAATTGTCCACTCTAAAAAAGCCTATTATTGATTTAATTCAATATTGACTATGTATCTGCAAGAGGCATTATTATTGCCCTTGGTGCTGAAAAGTGATGGTGATGTACATGGAAATAAGGGTACAAAAGAAATGGAAGAAAGATCTCTGCTCTAGGGAAACTTACACTTTTATTGGCCAGGTGAAGGATATATACCCACCCACATACATGCACAATAATAATACATGATAATAAATGATTAAAAGTTCTGACCTTTGAGTCAAAAGACTTCAAGTTCAAGATCAATTACTTATTTTCTATCTGATTATGGGCAAAGCAGTTTCCTTACCTTTAAAATAGTGTTTTATTACATAATGCTTAAGTTCCCTTATAATACTAATAATTTTATATACTTCTAAAATGAAGAACATAGGTAGAAATTTAGAGATCTATATGAGATAGTGATCAGGAAAGTTTCATAAAAGAGATGGGATTAGATGTTGGCTTTAAATGCTTGGGAAGATTTAGGCAAAAAGGAACCAAAGATTGTTTATTACATAAGTACAAAATTTCTCAAGTTTGGAAGACTCTCAGAAATCATTTAGTCTAAAAGTTTCTAAATTTGGAGGAGGCAATGAATCTATTGGCAATCTGGAAAAGTCCATGGTTCCCTTCTCATAATGTTTATTACTTTCATTCATAATTTAAGAAAATACCAAATTCAGTTAGAGATTAGCTAAAATAAAGATACATTTTCCTATCCAACTTGATGGATAAGCTCTTCTTCCCTACCTATTAAATCTATCCATAGATTCCTTAGGCCCTAGGTTACAAACTAGATTATAGTTCTATCCATTCCTGAATATGAATCCGGAAGAATAATCATAAAGTCATAAATTTGGAGCTGGAAAGGACTCTACAAGCCATTGAGTCCAACTCTCATTTTACAGATAAACTGAGATACAGAAATTTTCCCAGTGTCATACAGCTAACATTACAATACAATGTTAAGTATTATTACCAGTAGTGGTTATATTAAATATCAAGAAACAGTATTTGAGCCTACATCATCTGACTCTAAGCCCATCATTGTACTCCATTGATCTAAAATACCTATAAACGTCAGGATGATGTTCTGGAATACTTAGAACAATTTCTGTTTAGTCACTGAACATATTATATGGTTTGGAATAACTTTATTTGTCCAAATTTATTGGAATACAATTATGTTCAAAAGTCTTTCCCCTGGGAGGGGTAGTATCATGCTCTGGCTTAGAAACTCCAGATATTAAAAATACTTTAAAGTAACTGGGAGAAAATGCTCTTTTCAAAATACTTTTTGGCAATTGCTCATGTTACAGTAATGCAGGAAGTGTTATGATTTCCTTTGGTAAATGGTAGTACCATGTAACAAAATACTTAGGATACAAGTTGATGCTTGTTTTTCTATGTCTGGAGAATCAGGGAGGGAAAGAAAGAATGAGGAAATGCTGAGTGACTGACTGCATGGGAGCAACTACTTAAGTTATTAGCTTCAAAACAAAGCAAACCCAATCCTGTATCTTCCTTCCTCTAATAAATTCAAAATTAATTTTTTTTTTGGTGCAATTTTCCCAGCCATTGGGAATCAGCAACAAAAGAAGTTAGTTGCCTGTGAGGTGGCTGTGCTTCTCCAGTGTTGGAAGGCTCCTCTTTCTCTGTGATAGATTCTCCATCTATACCAATGTAGGAGAGAGGTTCTGGGGTAGAGAGAAAGTAGAGATTCTGAGCAGGGGGAGGAGCTGTTCTAAGTGCCTTCACATGGCCACAGTTACTATAGCAACCTCTTCCTTTGTCTACATGTGTTCAGAACGACTGCCTCATTTATAGTCTGGCACTCAGGTAAGGCAGTTTGTGTCGTGACATTAGGAAACTAAGACTTGGAAAAACAAACACGCTTAAGCAAATACTCCACCAAGAAGTCATTTCCTAGATTAAGTTTGAGGACCTTCCCCTACCTTAAGATTTTGCCACTATCTTGATGCAGATGTCTATATCTATTGCTATATTTAAAAATCATATTAAGTAATTAAATTACATGTTTTATTTTTATTTATGGTCATTTGGTGATTATTACTTGGATTTCTGTTTCAGATCTTGCAAAAGAACTCCAAAAATATTTGAGAAATTAGGATTCCAAACTGAAAGCATGATCTACTAAGACATTGTTTCTTCTGCAGATTCTCCCTTCTAAAAGACGAAGACATATTGAAAAACAGCAACATGAATATAAACTCCATTTTAATTGGTGGAAGAAAAAAAAACTTTCCATCATAAAGTTGGAACACCTTTTTACATTTATGGAATAAGGAAAAATCAGACACAAATTATATTTTATAGAACTTGTAAATAAGTTCAAGAAATTAGAAAAAATCTGGCAGAACAAAACCCCATAGGCTCACTTTATTCAATAGTAGTCAAAGTAGGACCAATCAAAAAGAAGAAATGGAAATCTATAATTTCAAAAATGTTTGGGTAGAATCAGAAGGTGATTGGAGTCAAAACTGTATAAAGCCAGTGCCAAAATAAGAAAACCAAAGAATGCTCTTCAATGGATACTTTCAAAATCTCAATTTATTGGGGGATTAAAAAAAATCATTGAAACTCAGATCCAAATTAATGATGGAAAGTTGGGTTGAGATTATAAGAACTTGTTTCACAGCCAACTTTGATGCAATATATCTAATTAAAAATAAATATAATTAAATGAACTTAATCAAATGTTATTTGTTAATTAAATGACAACCCTAATGTCTTGACCTTTCTTAAAGATACAAAAAGAAAAAACCCAAAGTAACAATTAAAAAAAAAAACACCTGAAACTAGCAATTGGTGCTCCAGACAAGCAGCAGAAATCCTGCATAGGGGAAATGGCATGAGATGCAAACCCTCAAGTCAAATTTTTAAGGTAGATTCAATTATACGGATGAAAGAAGCCCTGGAACATTAATTTCTTTTTTTTTTTATTCATTTTTCCAAATTATCCCCTCCCTCCCTCCCTCTATTCCCTCCCCCCCCCATGGCAGGTAATCCCATACATTTTACATGTGTTACAATATAACCTAGATACAATATATGTGTGTAAATACCATTTTCTTGTTGCACATTAATTATTAGCTTCCGAAGGTATAAGTAACCTGGGTAGATAGACAGTAGTGCTAACAATTTACATTCGCTTCCCAGTGTCCTGGAACATTAATTTCAATGAGGGGAGACCTCAGAATACCTTGCTGTTGCTAATTATTCTTGCCAAGAACAATTGCTTCTATGTTGCTAAAGAAATGCAAGAATTATCTGAACCTTCTAGATTTTGATGCTAAGAAAAGCATCCAGGCTTGAGTAGTTGTGATTCATGGACTATTGGGAGCTCACTGTAACAGCAAAGAGGCCATATTTACAAATACACTAAGATAGGAAATAAAGGAAACATGCAATGCAACATTGAAAATTTTCATAGCATTAAAGTGTATGAAAACAGAAATATTGCATCAGATTGGTGATACTAGGTACTGGAGTAGGAAGCAATTATCTATAACATTCCCAGGCAACAAATGGAACAGAGTTTATAGTAAATGACTTGAGTTGACTGGAATTAATAATATTCTATAGTATTAAGTGTCCTTGGATTGCATCATGGATTCTTTTTAGGCAGTAGCAAACCAAGTTCCAACAACTTTGATATTTGCATGAAATCCATCAAACAAAAGGCACTATAGAATGAAGAATTTTTATTAGATGTTACATAAAGTCAAATTTGAATCAAGAACTTGAAACAAACCACGAACAAAAAGGGAATATGATTTATACCATAGACTGGATGCCAAACTGAATCCTAACATTATTTCTAACCAAATCAAAGGTATTTAAATGATTTTCAAAACATAGGAAATCACTCAAAATGGAACCAAGACTGCATATTTTCTGATTCTATTAAATATGATTAAATATTCTATAATGAAATCTAAGCCAGGTCATGATTTCATTCAGTTTGAATCTCTAATTTGTAATTTAAAGCAACTTTGGTTTTCCATATCGGAAAATTGGCTAAATAACTACAACTATGCTTATGGGGAATGGAGGGGGGAGACCAAATAGTATCATTTCCTCTTTAATAAGCTTCTTTTCAATTCAACAAATATTGAATTAAAATTAAAAGATGATGAAAGCATTATATCAGATTGAATCAAATATTAGACAAGGTTTTTTGTTGTTAGTTATGTAAGGTTTAGGGGTTACTTTTTGTTCTTCAAGGGAAAAAAGCTTTCAGATCTTCCTTTATCCCCTCCCTCACAAGCTGAGAAAGTATTTTCTAGTCCTTTTTTTTCCATTCTCATTAAACAAATGGGAAAAAAAAAACAAGCTTCCTCATTGCACAGCTCCCTGTCTCAGTAAACTCTAAATGTAAAGTGATTTTAGTTGAACTCTCCTTGATTGATAATCCTTATTTGGGTGCATGAGAATTATGAAAGCTTTATTTAAAAAACCCCCAACAATTTCTGACTTTTCATTGGATGAGACAGAATTCTATGTTCTATAAAAATATTCTCCTCCCTCTCTCTTTCCCATCCTGCCCCATGTCTCTCTTTATTTCTTTGTCTCTCTGTGTCTCTGTCTCTGTGTTTCTCTCTGTCTCTGTTTCTCTTTGTCTCTCTGTCTGTCTCTGTCTCTCTGTCTGTCTCTGTCTCTGTCTCTGTCTCTCTCTCTCTCTCTCTCTCTCTCTCTCTCTCTCTCTCTCTCTCACACACACACACACACACACACACACACACACACACACACACACACATGCATTGCTTTCTTTTCTCCATCCTCCCATTGTGCTTTTGTACTGAGGTAACACATTTGCTCAGAAGGCTACTATGAATCTATTTTCAAGAGGCATATTCCAACATCAATTGAGAAGAAGCAGAAGAAAGTCAGGAGGGCCCCAGTGGACCAAGAAATGAGGGATCCAGAACAGACGCTTTGGATGGGAAAGCCGTTACTTGTGTTTATCCCCACTGAAAATGGCTCAACCTTTTGGAGAAGACTAAAACTTACTGTCTTAGTTAGAACAACCAGTGCCACAGACAGAAAGAATGTTAATTCTGCATGAGTATGTGGCACAGTATTTACTGTCCTCCAAAGATTAAAACCCTCCATTACCTCCTATGTGACATCTCACACCTGGTCCCTTTATCTCTCAATGCTAACTTCATATCAGAAACCCATTTCGGTTAAAAATGTTGTATAGCAAGAGTGTGCTTGTATATATTAAAAACTTCAAACTCCAGTTTCAGCTATTTTGTGGCACTTTTGGTGGGCTTTGATGAGATAAATTAAGTCTATTTTTCTCCTGATTGCCTTGTTGCCTCTCTTTGTAACTTCACTTTGTATTCCTTTCTGTTCAATACTTTTCAAAGTACTGAGAGTTTAAAGAGGGACAATAAATCCCAGATCAGTTTTTAATGACCATGGTAAGCCTGCTTGTAATATGTCAGTAAGCTGAGCCTAAAAGCCAATGGGGAATAGGCCATTTCTGCCTTAGTAATTGCCTCCACAGAAAGATTTATAATGTCATTATCTGAATCTACAAGAAATAACTCATAGAGCTGAAATACCCTAAAAAAATATTACAATTCTCTTAAAATCTAGTCATTCATAAATGCTAAATCATAAAACTTTTTTTCAAGATGGTTTATGTTAAAAATAAAACCTAGTAAAAATATAAATGTACGTTTCTTAATCAGATTCGTCATTCTTTTTTATGTGTCTATCTGCTGCTTGGAACCTTGCTGGCCAGTTGCTTCAGCCCTAATATTGTGTGGTTGGAATCCCAAGCCACTTGCAAAACCTATGGGGCTGGGGAAGCATTTTGTGCTGCCTTTTTATCTGTGTGATCCCAGGGAGTAAAGAGGAAGAGGGTTAGTTAGTAAAGCAATAAAATTAATTTTAGCAATAAAAGTCACCTTTCCCCCTAATTTCTCCATGCAAAAACATCCTCAGCTTCCTGCTAAAAGCACCGCCAAGCTGTTTAAGTCATTTCTGTGGGTTTCCTTCGCCCTTCACATTTCCCAATCAAAGAAGATCATTCATTTCTTTCAAATAGCAGGAAATATATTCTCCAATTGGTCTGAGGCTTAATAAAGTCCTGGTATTGCCATAGCTACTCATCTCCTGATGCTCTCATACACTGCACAATTTATACTAATTTCAGCAGAGCTAAAATATTCTTCAGTGTAGAGAAACTATTAGAGATTTTTTTTAAAGGACAGTGGAAATGCTTGTCATCATTAGCAAAATCTTATTTTTCTCACTTTTAAATACAGTAATTTGCAGGAAACTAGAATATTAAATCAGATTCTTTTCTGGATTTTTTCTTCCTTTCCTGTAAAGGTTCACTCAAGATTTGGGTTATAATATCATTTCTATTACTCATGAATTAATCTTCTGAGTTAAGTCTTTCCTACTAATCTGGTCTTTTGCATACCATGCCTTGGGCTACCTCTTCTGTTGTTGTATTAAAATTTAATTCTTATATTATTTCATTGTTTAATATATTAATATTTTGTCTCCTAATAAATTTTAAGCCTTTTGAGGGCAGATGCCATGTCTTTTTCTTCTTAATCTCCCCATAGTATCTAGAAAAATCTCTTGTATAGGAAAGGTGCTTAACCTCTATTTGTTGGTCAAGACTCCATTTTCGGAAAGCAATGTTACATGAATTTTTTAGAACTAAAACATCAAGTAGCTTAATGACTAGGTATATAATGGAACTAAAAGTGTGGAAATGTGATTTTTTTTAAAAATTGGTTTAAAAAGCCTCTTTTCTGATAGATCATTTTCCCTAAAAGCTGTTGCGCCTTGAGTGGAGCCAGATTTATAATTTGAAATAAACATATACCCTGTTGCTCATTAATTTTTAACATTCTGATCTGAATTAAGATCAGAATATTGAAACTCAACCTCTCCTGTGGGAATTCCTCTAGATACTCTGGAAAAGAGAAACTGAGTCTCAACCAAAAGTAGTTTTTCACTACAGAGAAATAGCTAATGAGTTTTCTTTTCCCCTGAAGTCAAGTTCAGAAGGTGTGTTGTTTTTGTGAATAATAGGATAGAAGCTGAGGTGTGTTGGGGGCAGACAGAGAGACTAAAACTTCCCTTATGGACATTGAATATTCCAATATAACTCATATAAAAGCACTGTAGAGGGTTGGAGAGGGAGGAGTAATTGTGACTAAGCATAACTTTGTTGATGATTAATAATTTAGTTAGGAATAAAGTAAGGATGAGTGCAAAGTATAGAGTAATGAATTAGATGGCAGAAATACCTGGATTCAAATCCTTTCTCTGAAACTACCTCAGTGACCATTAGCAAATCTCTTAACTGTGCCTAAGAAAATAGAAATATTATAGCTATCTTTGATGTAATTGATGTTATTTGAAGGAATTATAAGTACCACCAGCTCAAGAGAATTGAACCTGGTGTTGCACTTGGAAAAAAAAAAGATTCATAAATTCTAGGCAGTAGATTCCATAGTTTGGATAACTTGAAAATTCTATAGAATAGGTCATTTGTGGTTAACTTATGATTATGCAACTTATGTACATTTCTCCCTCCTTATCTTATCTTACAGCATTTTGTACTCTCTCTTTTCCAGGGATATTCTGGTTTGATAATACCTATGCATACACATGTTTTATCTCTCCTTTTTAGAGTATGAGTTCCTCAAAGTTAGAGATGTCTTTCTCAGAAAGGAGAACTTGAATAGTCTACAAATCACTTCCAAGGGAAGAAAGAAAGTCTCAGAAAGGAGGACTAGAAAAGTCCATAAATCACTTAGATGAAATCACTGAGCAATTGTAAAAACAGATAGCACCTTACATTGTTAATTTTGTTATGAAGTTGGATTTCACCTAACAAAACTGACAAAATCACAACAAACACTGAATATTAATTTGACCTTTTTTGAGTAGTTAAAAGGGAAAGGCAAATCCTGTTATTCCCAGATGGAGCTTGTAGCTCCACCTCTTCTACTTCTGTTTCCTCTTCTGCAAAATTAGTCTTAAGTAGCTTTTGACAGGTGGGTTCAAGGTAATAGTCTTTACTTGGTTTTGCCTTACAAAGGTTAAAGGAATGGTTCTTATATTTGTCTTCTTAAAAAAATATCCAAAGAATCCTCTATTTCTGTCATCTCTAACATCTTCAAAAAATGAAACAATAGGCAAAGAATATACAAATCAATTATCCAATTGAGAAACTGGGTTTTACTGAAAGCCTCCATGTTTTTGACAAAAATAGTTATGAAGTGGTAAGGTTTCAGTTTGATTGTTAAGCTGATTGTAGAGTGGCAAATACCAGAGGCTAAAGAGGCCTTAACCTGAAAAATGACATTAGTATCCTTTGACTGAGGGAAAGTAACGTTAAATAAATTAAAATAAATCTGTGCCTTGCCCTTGGCCTGGGGTAATCTCCAATTTATGTCTTAAAATCATCTGGAAAGAATTTTTTTTTTCTTTATCTCTTCCATGATGGAGTTCTCTTACTGAGGGATTTATTTGGGGGAAAAGTCAATGTAAATGTGTTTCTAACTCAGTGTGCCCACATTTTTCACTCATAGTTTAACTGAATCAGATCTAAGGGTAAGAAAGGGAGGTAAGAGTGTGGGATGAAGCATGCAGGGGAATGCAATGAGGGACACTTTTTCATATGACTTTTTTATATAAATGCGCATAGTATTAATACCAGAAAAGTATGTTCTCTGTGGCATGTATATATTGATTTTGTGATAAGTCAAGTTATCTGTCAATACAGTAGAGGCTTGAAATCTCCTGTGGAAAGTTACACACCTTCTCCAACAATGAAAGCTTTATGGAGAATTCTCTTTGTCTCTTCTATAGGGTATGATGCTTGATACAAATTAAACCACCCAGATGCTTCTGTAAATTATACTTTATCAAAATGTATTTTGAATGTTAAAATTAAAAAAAAACTACACAGTTCAGCAGAGCATAGTAAGTACATGGAATCATGGTATTAGACATTGCAAAATGAGGTTTATTTGCAATACCTTTGCAGGCACTTAAGCTGTTACATAATCACCATTGAATTAGCAATTATATTTGAATATTAATAGCTATTATTTTGTTGTGTAGATTTAGATTCACCTCTTCATATTTACATGTACATAGATGTTGTATTTATTTAGATCTAGACCTATATTTTTATTAGGGGGAATTACCAATGTGGAAACTCTCTTCACTGATATAGATCCATAATTCCTCTATGTATAATTTTAGAGAAATAGCTCTCTCAGAGGTTAAATGACTTATCCATGAACATGCTTTTGTTACAGACAAACCTTGAAGCCTTTCTTACTCCAAGACTGATCCTCTAATAACTGTTCAATTTGAATTTTTCAGCTAACTGTCTATATTAAAGCTATCCATGTTTGTGTCTTAACTCCTACTAGATGATAAAATCCATGAGGTCAGGGTCTGTAACTTATCTAAAAGAATAACTCTGTTCATGCAGTAAGCATTTAATAAATATTTTATATTTATTAATAAATAATTTTAAAAGAATGAATGAATTGAAACAAACACTTCTAAAAGGTAAGATGGACATGTAATTTTCAGATTTATCTAGAATCTACAAATTCCTTTAGTTTTTTTTAAGGTTTTCTATTAGGCTTGAGTCCATCCAGATGAAATATACAAGTACATAGAACTTATCTATACAAAATCTTGGAAAGAAAGTGATCATGTGCATATTAATCATAAATATCATTCAATAAATACATGAAAAAATTGTTGCTTCCTCTAATAGGTTATAAGTACCTTAAAAATAAGGACTGTGTCATCTTTTGTCCTTATATTCCCAGAACCTAACATAGTATCTAACACGTTAAATACATATATTGTCAATCATATGAAATTTATCAACAATATCATTAATTATTATTCAATGGAAGCTACTCTCTGCAAAGTTAGCAATGAACTTATAATTATTGACTCTAAGGATTTTTCTCAGTCCCTATTCTTCTTGACCTCTCTGCAGCTTTTAATACTGTTGAATATTTTTTTCTTCCTATATACTCTCTACTCTCTGGGTTTTTATGACACTGTTCTCTCTTAGCTTTCCTCCAATCTATCCAACAACTCCTTCTGAATCAGAGAACAAAGAAATCCAGCAAAAGATGCTATATCTTTGTCCATGTTATTCCCATTAACTGTTAGTATACTCCAAGATCCAGTCCTCAGTCTTCTGGCTTTCTGCTTTCTCTCTTGATTACCTTATCAGTAACCGTCAGCAGAGTCAGAACTTCTATAAAGATGACTCCTTGAACTATATATCCAGTCCTAGATTCTCTTCTGAGCTCTATTTCCACATGAGTAATTGCCTTCTGAACATTTCAAACTGGATACTCTGCGGATACCATCAACTCAACATATTGAAAACCAAACTCATCTTACCTAAAAACACCTCTTTTCCTATATATTTGTGGAGTATTACCATTTTTCCACTCACTTAGATTCACCTTAGTGTTCACCTCAATGTATAATTCATTTCACATATCCATGTTTTCAAATCTTGTTATCTCTCCACATCTTTTATATACATTCCCTACTCTGCATTCCCAGCTACCATTCCAGTTTAGATCCTTATTATCTTTCACCAAAATTATTGCAATAGCTACCTAATTAGTTTCCTTCCTTAAGCATCTCCTCTCTTCAATCTCTTCTCCAAACAACTGCCAATATGAGTTTCCAAAACTCCAGTAGTTCCTTTTACTCCAAGATCAAATATAACTCTGCTCAGCATTTAAGGTCAAGTCCCATCCTCCTTTTGTTATTGTCTACTAGCCTTTTTTTTTTTTTTTCTTGAACAGCAAAACATATATATATTTCATTTCTTGTCTCCATTCCTTTGCCTCTCATGTATAAAATGCTCTGTCTCCTCAAACCTGCCTCTTGGATTCTTTGATTTCTAGAAGGAAAAAAACTGATGAAGAGGAGGAAGGATATTTACATGATAATTTTGTCGTGTATTTAAAAGGAATAGTGAATTATGAATAGTGAATTTGCAGTTTCATGTTCAATGATCTTTTTTATGGTCTATGTTACAGAAATATTTTTTATTTCATAAACTTATAAAAAAGATTCAATTCAAGTGCTAATTTTGCATGAGATCATCTCTTCTTTTCCCTCAATGCGTTCAATGTAACAGAATCTTGTTCTAGAATATTACCTGTCTTTTATATAGTTTATATATACTTAGATCTGTACCAGTTTTCTACCCTGTATGGTTAAGTATGGACTATTGTCCTTATATTTCCAGCACACTACAGCTACTATGTGCCTGGCACATAGTAGGTGCTTTAATAAATGTTTATAGGTAGACTGATCGGCTAATTAATGTCAATTGAATTGAGATGGATTGTTAAGACATATCAAGAAAGTTCATTTTCCTCTCAATGGCTGATATTCGACACCCCTACTAATTATAACCCTCTTTAGTTCAAATATTTCTCCAATTTCCTGATACCCCCAAGAACATGATAAATGCAAGACAGGATTTCATTTCCATTCAACTTTAACAGAATGATAGAAAAGACTACTTACTGTAACAGAATTATTCTGATATCTTTGCAGACTAAACAGGCCTAGTATGGAACCGCACATTTAATTTAATTTTTCCAAAAATAAAAAGCAGTCACATTAAGAAATCCCATCACTCAATGCTGAGAGGAAGCTCCTTCAAGTCTTCAATGCTGTGGTAATTACTGGCAAAGAACTCCTGTTGAGAGATTCTTGAGAAGTGGAAAACGTACCCAAAGAACTAATAAAAACACAGTCAATGGCTTTGGGATTTTTCTAAAGATGATTGAGAAGGGGGGGACTAGGAAAATTATATGGTTGCAGCATGTACCCAAGCCCAAAAAGTCAGTGTAAAAGAACTCCAAAAGGTTGGTTATGGACATACAAGCGAGTGTCTTTCCATTTCTATTAGGACACTGATATTCTATGATAATTTAAAGAGTCATGTCCTTCAGAGATGGAGGCTATTCCTAGAAGTTTAGGTAGCAAAGAATAAAGCTGGCAGTAGCATAATTATATACTATGATCTGGTAATTGCAAAAGCTTTCTAGATATGTCACTAATTCAGATTTGAGAGTTGTAGAGTCAATAATATTCAGCTCACTGGAATCAGAGACAATCAGGGGACATTTCAGGAAAAAGAAGCACACTGGGAGAAAGGAACAATATCCAATGCCCAAATTAGTATAGACAAGTACTAGGAACCAGGCATGATGTTACATGTAGGTGGCAGGAATCCTCTGCCAAGATGGTTTAATCCCAGTGTGGGAGACCTTCAAAGAACCTCTTTGTGTAGGAAAAATCATACAGATGAGTCAGGAGCCAGGGGCTGCTCCCTTCTGCGTCAAAAGAGAAAGAAAGCCTCAGGGTAATACTGCAGGGCCGCTTGGCCAACAAAGGAGAAAGAGGAGGAGGAGGGAGATTCCTGCTGAAAAATAACAAGGAGGTCAAATCTGGTTTCTGATTCTCACACCCAAAATCCTGAGCTTGGTATTCTGATATTTTCAGTAAAAAAGAAACTGGAGAATTTGAGGTCCTGAAAGTGCCAGAGGGAACGATTATGGTCATCATGTTTTCATTTGGGGAGAATAATGTTAGTAATAGAAAGTATTAATACCTGCCCAATAAATCCTATAGATTCATAAAAAAGAAAACTTCTTTTTCAATTGTTAACTTAAATATTCACTTTTTAAATATTAAGAAAGTATTTGTGTTATTCTATAAAACTACTGACACAAAAGTGGAGTCGCTAGATGTGAATGAAGAGGAAATGGCTAAAGTGCTGGAAATATAGTTTAGGGTTAGGGTATTGTTCCAGATGTTATCCAAGATTCATTCCAGCTCTAAATTCTCAACTAATAGTGATATGGCTTTGGATAAACCATTTAATGTCCCTAACTCTGTTTCCTTACACATTCAGGGTAGATAATTCAATTCCACTCAATTCAGTTGAGTAGACATTTATTAAGTGCCAATTATGTCCTAAACACTGCAATAAGACCTGGAGATATAAAGATAAAAAGAAACTTACATTCTGTTACCAGAAAAATGTGTATGTAGCTTACTAAAAGCAAAATATCTTCCAAATAAATAAAAAGTCATAAGGTAGTACACTGGATAGAGTCCCAAGCCTGGAATCAGGAAGAGTCATATTCCTGAGTTCAAATCTGGCCTTAAAGACTCATTAGCCATGTGACTCTGGACAAATCACTTAAGCACCTGTTTGCTCTAAATCACTGGAGAAGGAAATGGCATACATTTTAGTATCTCTGCCAAGAAAATCCCAAATGGAGTAAAAAAGAGTAGGACATTATTGAAACAATTAAACAACAACAATAAGCTCATTGAGCAGAGGGGTGACAAAGACCCATGCGTTAGAAAAATCTCTTTGGAAGGAAAGTGAAGAATGGCTTGGAGAGGGAGAGAATGTTTGAGATCAACAAGAGATCAAGTACAGAGAAACAAGAAAGAGGGCCATGATCAGTACCTTAGAGAACACCCACATTTAAGATTCAGGAGGACTATGATACAGCAAAAGAGATAGGAAAAGGAATCACCTTGCTACAGGTAGGAAGAGAGCCAAGAGCTAGACGTGTCATAGTAGTCAAATGATGAAAAAGTATATTGAAGAAATGATTGTCAACAGTGTTATGTGATATAGGAAGGTCAAAGAGGTAAAAAAAATAAATTTAACAAATTATAGGCCATTGGAAACCTTGGAGAGAATTGTTAATAGCAGTGTGCTGACAGAATCCAGATGACTAGGGGTTAAGAAGAAAGTGGGTAGTGAGGAAGTGAAGTTTGGGAGTGCAGATGTCATTTTTTAGAAGTTTTGCCATGGCATACATACCACATATTTTTGGTACTTAGTCTAAAGCTGAAAGCCAACTGTTAGAGATATATCTTTAGGGTACCATTGTGACTTTTTGCTTCTTAGGAGAAGAAATTAACAATAGCAAGATCAAACAAACTAACAAACTTTAAACAGATAATGTTTGCTATCCAGTATAATTGGGCTGATATGAAGTTTTTTTTTTTAATATTACTCAAAACAAGGATTTTGAGGGCTTTTTTCCCCAAAAAACAATCCTTCTACAGTAAATATTTTTCTTTTTAAAAAACTTTTGAATATTTTCTTTAAGTTCGTGATCATTAATAAGTATAATCATCAATCAACATAAACATTCAAATATAGAATAGACAAAAAAGAGATTGTTCTTGAAACCATAAAGTTACATATGATTTCTTTAAAATGCATGTTAATTTTAACAAAGTAGTAACAAAATTTTTCAATTTGTATCCACTTCTGAATTTTTCTTTTGCAGATTTTTAAAAAATTTCATTCTTCTTTTTTATTTTAAACATCTCTCTCTTTTCACTAAAATACCTTGCTCAAAAGCTCTTCTTTGTAGCCAATAAGTACATTCAAGCAAACCAATAAGCTCATCTAAAAGTGTATGAATCAGCCTACCTTTTGTTCATAACAACTCTACCAAGAAGTAGGAGACATCTTTGGCCATGAGCCTTTTGAGTCATGATTGATCACATCTTGGATCAGGTCATTCAGTGCTATTTTTCCTTACAGTATCATGGTTATTAAATACTATTTTCTCCTCATTCTACTTATTTTGCTCTGCATCTGCTCCTAGATGTCTTCAATAAAATTATTTCTTAATAGGAAATTTTAAAATTCAAACATAATGACAGAATAGGTTCCATTTTTGTTGTATTTTTTATTCATAAAACATTTAAAACAGAGTTTTCATACATGTGGTCTGGGGCCTGCATTTGACCCATGACAGTCTCTGGGCAAAATTAGATTAAAATGTACTTAGAAAATATTTAACAAAATAAATGAAAATTCAATAAATTATAGATAAATTTTGCATAATGCTTATTTATATTAATTGTATTTAACCAATAGCCTAGAAGCTTTTTGAGAGGTGGAGTTTTATCTTTTTTTCTTTTTTTAATCTTCATATCACCATGCCTAGAATAGTGTTTTACATCTAATAGGCATTTAATAAATGTCTATTGCTAAACTGAAAGTGCCATTGCAAAAGAAGTGATATTGAATAATGTCCAAAGAAGAGAAGAACAATTACAAACTCATTAACAAACTGCTTATTTGAAAACTAAGTCCTAAGTCATTACTGCTTATCAGTAAATGATAGTGTGTTTGAATTTCTACAAATATATTTGAATTATATACTTGCAATTTCACACTAGGTTGAGTCTATATTTTCACATACTGACACATACTCAAGGCATAGAATTTTGCTTATACTTACAAATAATTACCTTTCACAACAGAACTATATGCAGAACTCTGATGCATGAATTTATGATTTACTTTTCCTCAGCATGGCTATTAGCTACTGTTTAGTCTTAGAATCATAGAATAGCTTTGTGGAAAAGTACCTGGGAGGCCAATAGCTTAAACTGTACCCAAGCAAGAAAACATGGATACACACACAGATAGACAGACAGAGATAGAGATAGACAGACACACAAGAGAGAGACAGACAGACACACAGAGAGAGACAGAGACATACACAGAGACAAAAAGAGAGACACACACAAAGAGAGAGACAGAGACAGAGAGACAGAAAGACAGAGACGGAGACAGAGAGACAGAGAGAGAGAGACACACACACACAAAGAGAGAGACAGAGACAGAAAGACAGACAGAGAGAGAGAGAGAGAGAGAGAGAGAGAGAGAGAGAGAGAGAGAGAGAGAGAGAGAGAGAGAGAGAGAGAGAGAGAGAGAGGGAGGGAGGGAGGGAGGGAGGGAGGGAGGGAGGGAGGGAGGAAGAGAAAGAGAGAGAGAGAGAGAAACAAGGAGAGACCTTTTCCCCATTGGTCAAGTAGTTCAAACTATCTGCATTTTTTAGAGCTACTTGACAAATCACATTAAGGTCATTCTGCCCTCCCTCACCCTCACCCCTTGAATTCTAGTCTGAATGTAAAGGAGTCTTTTTCTCATGCCAAGTGGTAAGGGAGAAGACATGTTTCTCTTCCTCGTACTTCTAGGAATCTCAATCATATGATATGTCAATACAAAATGTCCTCAAAGTTCCCTAGCAGTTTTCATGTAAGTGAATCTATTTTATTCATTTAAACATTTATTCATTTAGATAAATCCCAATTATATTTCTCTGGACTCTCACATATAGTTTAGCTATTGGAAAGATAAAACTGTAATTAGGAATTTAAGTTGAGAATTAGTAGAAATAAGGTCTCAAAGAAGAAGAGATTCCTAAACACAAACTTGTCTAGAGGTAAGCAAAGGATCCAAGATCTCTCTGTGTGTGGAAAAATGCCACAGATATCCTCTATAAAAGATACAGTTCAATAAGAAGATAGGGGTCAGTGCACTACGTCGTAAGAGACTGATGGGCCAAAGAACTATCATAGTGAAGAACTATCCCTATATGTTTTTCTTGGGAAATATAGGAGGGAACATTTCCTATACTGATTAGACCATTGCCACCACTTTGATCATTACCTCCCCTAAGACTCCAGTGGAAATAGCCCAGAACCTGGAGACCAAGAATCTCCAAAATAGCAGTATCTGCTCCTAGCTTAGCACTCAGAGCCATCATAGAGGTGTTAGCAATGAGACTGATGTCAACATCCTATTGTCAATTTTTGGAACAAAACGAGACACTTATAAGTAATTGAATAGTTGACAAAAGGAGGTTTACTTTGCCTTTTTCACAAGATGTAAAAAGAAAACAGTGGTACCTAATTTGTATGGACACATCTTCATGTGTCACCATAAGGGAATGAGTCCAATCAACAAGGTAAAGTATAATGAGTTGTGCTATCTTTAGATATTTACCCAGTTGGAGGAACCCTCTATGTGGGTGGAAATTTTATGTACTTAGGTAACTTAGAAGTAGCAGAAAATGGCACAGGAGCCAATCAGTTCTCAGGGACAGCTTTGTTGTCTTTTAATGAAAGCAAATCCCTAGTTTAAATAAAGGTGAAGGGGACACTGGGCCTATCACAAAAGGGTTACAGCTCTTGCTGAGTTATGATCTGACAACTGCTTTTGCAGGTGCTGCAGTCTCTGCTTCCCTCTGGAGCAATAGCAATTAAAGAACTGGTAAAGAAAATTCTTGCCACAGAACCCTTGGCAAAGCCAAATGGCTCAATATCACAAAAAGTTTTATCAGTGAAATGACATCATAAATGATACATTGCAATCTGCTTTGCCGTGGTATCCTAAGGTCTACTGGTCTTTCCATCTGACTTGCATCTGACACCTCCTATTTATGTTATCTTGCCCTATTTAAAACTTGAGCTCCTTGAGAGCAAGGACTTTACTGCCTTTCTATGTTTATCTCCAGCTTAGCACAATGCATGATAAAAGTATTTAATGAATAGGTTTTTAATTCATTCCTTTATTCATCAATGACAAAGCCCCAGGTTGCCTATCCTAGTTAGCATTCTGTATAAAGAATAATCCTATATTAGCTCAAGTCACAGATATGTAACTTCATAAGAACTACCGTTCCATACTCTCATCCATTGATTAAGCATAGGCAACTGAAGGATGCATTGGGGAACCTGATAAGAAATATTGTGTAATTATGCCATAGGAGTAAATCTACCTTAAGACAAAGTAAATAGCTTTCTATGGGACTAGAATTCCTGAGGGATTCCAAGAAAGGTGTTGGCCATACTTCCTCAGGGTAACCAATGTACTTAGAAAGTCTCACATCAGGAAACACTCTTAAAGAAGCAATTTCATAGTTGAGCTGGCATTTTCGAAACATTTTAACTCTTGACTTGAAGTCTATAGCCTTAGCTGCAACTCTGTCTCCTGAATAAGATACTGCTTTTGTAGCAGAACAAAAGGAGCATTAATGACACCAATTAACCAGTGTAATTCTCATTTACACCTCTTTATTACCTTCAGCATACAGTGTGTGATACATTATCTATCCCATTAATTGTTAAAGTACATGCAAGTCAAGATATTTTATGATAGAGGGTCATCTGTCATTGATAAGAGAGATATAGGTAGATGGGGCTTTTCTTGCTCACTGGGGCCATCTTTATGGGAACTTCATTCACTTTTCCACAAAAACTAGTAATTAGACCTAAAAATATGGTGTAAGTGACATCCAGTATTGGACTCATGCTGTTTTTCTTCGTATGCATGTGTCCATATGCTCTTTAAGATTTCTGAAGGAAATTCTGTTACCACTGTCCATAATAAGGTTTACCTTTCTCAGAATATTTATGATTTCATAAGTGCCTCACAAAAATAACAGCACACATTTATGCAGTACTTTTACAATGTGCTTTCCTTACTGTGAGATAGGCAGTGCAGGTATCAACCCATCTTATAGATAAAAAAAAACAAAACTGAGACTCAAAAAGAATATGGAATGCCTATAATTATATAATTGTTAAGTGGTGGAGGTAAGGTTAGAACCTGACTTCTGATCCCAAGTCTAGTGACTTTTTTATTGGAGTAATGACAGCAATAACACTTCAACTTCACATGGTACTTTTCTTTGAATTCCACAGACATTTATTACGCCTACTAGATGTAAGGCACAGAATGAATACAATATAAGCATGTTGCCATAATATCATCACAATGGTCTGGTAAAAATAGAAGGAAATAGGTATCATTCTCCCATTTTACAGATAATCAGAAAGAAGTAAGACTTTAAAGTAAGTTAGAGATAATTGGAACTAGAATTTCAGGTCATTTTTCTTTCTTACATCAGAGCCATAAATAGAGCAGGGTAACTCACATTAGCTCAGGATACTGAATTTATAAAAAAATCATAGCAATTGCAATTCTTTAGCAGAATAAAATTTACAGAACTTCATACCTAGTGAGGAAGAACAACTTATTAAAATAGGAAACTTGCAGGTTTGGAAAGAGAGACTTCTTTTCTGCCTCACTCTGCATCCTTTCTCCTGTCATGTCTTCCCTAACATCAATTCAAAGATGCTTTCTAGGGATCTTGGTCTCCCTTCCAGTCCAACATAGTGATGGTAGTTCATGCTCAAGAAAGCATGCTTCTTATCATAGGGTGACATCTGTGGTACTTTCCCCAGGCATTAACATTCCTAGTTATGACTCCTCCTTAGAATATACACCTTGGAAATTTAAAGTCTGATAATGTTATTTGAAATCTTTCAACCATTACAACTTCTCTAGCCACTAGTCCAAGAATGAATATATATATATATATATATATACATATATATATATATATATATATATGTTCGTAATGTGGGATTTTCAAAATTAGAAATGGATTTTAGAAATAGTCTATTTATTTTTATAAGCATTGATTTTACGTTTTGTCTAGGAACTTGTCAATAACTTAACAAGATTCTTTTAAAACTACTGTTATTTTCTCCAAGGTGCTAGAAGCTTGGTGTATTGTTTCTTTGGTTCAGACTTACCTGTTTCCATCATAAAAGAATATCCATGGCAGGATTCATCACTGTACATCTAGCATTTCCAAATAAAACAACTCAGAAACAAGCTGAAAAATTGCAACTTGTAGATGGGGGAGAGGGGGTTAGAATTTTCCATTTCCAAAGATTTAAGACATGGCAAGGAAACTACAACTTTAATACAGAAAGCTCATAACCCAAGCATGCTGATGTTTATGACTAAGAAGAAATCACTGCTAAATTGCTTTAAGATTCCCTTCTTGTCCTTGCTCTCTGATTTTTCTCCAGTGGTTCAACTGCTGTAAAGAACCCCAATAAAATATACAAAGGAATCATAGAACAGAGCATGACGATTCAGAGAGAAGAGAGAGTATAATTATATGATAGGCAAGTGTGTGCTGTAAGCTTGCATATCTATCTCTTTCTTAAAAATAGATTGCATAAAGAAAATCTATGATTTCATTGAAAACAATAATTATGTCAGTTATGCCAAGAAAGGGATTATAATACTCGGATTTGGGATGCTGTGGTATCACAGAAACTGAGTTGCTGCACATTTGTTCCAAATTGGAACATATTAGCTTGATTTTTAATCCTATCTGCTTTTAACAACCTTGAGAATACAGTAGGCGAATGCAGTGAACTGCTGGGCCTCCTCCTCCAAGGACAGGAGAACAGGAAATCAGGAGTAAGCTTAACTGATACAATCTAGTTGGACAATATTCGACTGGAACTGATCACAGTCCTCACCATCACTAATTATGATGATTCTGATGATGCTGAGCAAGGGAAAATAATGTTGTGCTATACTCTGAGCAATGACCTGAAGCTGAGACTTGTGAACATCTGCACTCACCACAATGATGACACAAAGGGAAGAGATTTAGAATCAAATTTTGTTTATACATCTCTACTGTACCTCACAGACCCACAAAGTCACCCAGAATCACCAATCTCTAAGTTGAAGGGTCCTCTTTAACAGCAATCTTGTCACTGAAGATGCCTCCTCAACTTGGTACCTGCTCTGAGTCCCTTGCTGAGATCACCATTTCATGAAAGGCCCAACACATGTCTCACTTCACTCCCAGCTCAAATCACCTTCCCGGTAACTCTATGTCCTCCCTACCAACCTTACCTTGTCCTCCTATTAATCTTCTCCATCAATCTCTTTATATTTTTATATTTTATATATTTTGCTTTTCATTAGTAAAATAAATATCCTTCAGAGTAGACTATCTTGTTTTATTGTGTCTTCATTTTTAAATTTTATAGTATTTGTATTAGCACAGTGTTTGAAACATAGTATTTAATACACTTACACTGATATTACACTTACACTAATATACTTACACTGTGCTTTGTGGGCATAACTGAAATGAAAAACTTAAGTTTTAAAAAGAAACAATGAAAATATTTAATGAACAAATGGGGAGCTCTTTATGACAATAAGGTGAACAAGACCAGTGAAACACCAAATAGCTGGTATCTTTTTACCAACCACTCTAAAAACCTGCATGCATTGAGCTTCTCATTTTTTTCCTTTACTGTATATAATCACAAATGTTTGAAACAGCTAATATGAAAATGAAAATTAAGCCACTAATAAAATTGTGAGAATCTGAATGTTGTTAAACTTAAATGAATGTTGAGATTTGACTGTATTATATATAATACAACATAATATATTTAAATATATTTTATGGCATATTGTTATATGTGTATATGTGTCTTTACCTACATATATATATATATATATATATATACATATATATATATATCAATCTATCACTCAAATTCAAATGCTAAAATAAGAATCCCTGTGGTAAATCCTCTTAAATTTGCTTTCCCCAAGTCTTTCCAATTGATAAACATTTATTAAACACCTACTAGGGGGTAGGCACTATCTGCTGGGGATACAAAAATAAACAAAAGACATTTCCTGGCTTCAAGAATCTCATAGTCTAATATATATGTTAGGTTATGCTTAGTTTTTCTTTCCTCTTCCATAAACTCTACATAGAATAGTTATTTTGTTACTAAGGTCTCTGTTATTTCTAATTCAGAAACTAGCTCCTCCTTCCTTTAATTTCCAAGCAAAAAAAAATTATATTTGATTATAGAGATAATAAAGGATTCTATAACTCTTTGGGATTGTGAGAGGACAGGGGAGGAGACTTATATTTTTTAAAAAATCACCTTGGGAATTGGATGAAAGATGAACTGGAGTGAAGAAGGAATGGGGAAGCCATGGGAGGGAATGTGCTGAAGAAGATGAGAGTAGATGAGATTAAGGGTTTAGTCAAGCATTTGGCTAAAAGAATCATGAGGAAAGAAATAACATCTTAGGTAAACTTATTCCCATCCATAATAACCTAATGTTCTATGCCTTATTGATTGAATCGAATTATTAAATTGCATTGAAACTATTTTAAAGCTTCCTTCAGGTTTGAAGCAGGCTCTTAAGATTTCATGTTATTCTAACAAATCATTTAAGAAATAATTAACAATAACTTGACATATTCACTTCAATTCTCTATATATTAAGCATTTACCCATGTGCAAGGTATATGACAGGAATATAAAGATGACACAAATTCTGTCCTCTCAGAGATTATAGCCTACTAAACAAAATAGTTATTTACAGAGATAGATTTAATACAAGATAGAATACTATAAGGATAATAAATTCAGAAATATCAGTCTAGGAAATTTGAAAAAGAAAAAAAATAATTTTAACTGGTGGGGATCAGAGAAATCTTCATGGATACACATCTGAGCTGAGCCCCAAAGAGATTTTGAAAGGTATAAATGAAAGAAGGGGGCCTCAAGTACAGATGACCATAATGTGACATGGAAGGCAAAGTTTGGAGGGATCTAGGTTGTTCAGTGGATAAAGCATTGAACTTGGAAGCAGAAAAAGCTTAGTTCAAATACTGCCTCAGAGTCTATATGACTCAGTCAATTTCATCTATCAAATTATAATGATACTTACCTCATGGAATTGTTAAGAAGATCAAGTGGGATAATATGTAAAGTTCTTTATGACTTTATGACTATGTAAAGTTATGTAAATGATAGCCATTGTTAATAGTAGGAGTCCAATTTGACTGGAAATTGAAGGGGAATAATGGAAAATAAGGCTTTCAAGGTAGGTTGACTAGGCTCAAGGTAGGAGTTTGAGGTGGAGTTTGAAGATGAGGCTAAATTTTATTTTTATTTCATGCTGCATTCAATAGGGAGCCACAGAAAAAATTTGAATAGATGAGTGACTTTTGTATTTGGAATGTTATTTTGCCAGCTGTGTAAAGGATAGTTTGGAGAGAAGAGATATGGAAATCAGACTATCTACTGAGGAGGAAATTCCAATAGTCCAGATAAGAAGTGATGTGAAGTCAAACAAGAAAGAATTGCTGTGGAAACAAAATGAAGGGGATGGACCTGGAGGATACTCTGAAGCTTCTTATTTTTCTCTATGCCTTTCATCCATTTTATATGACTGGGAAAATACGGCTGCTGTAGAAATGAATATGTCAAAGTCTTCTTGTTCTCTTCTCCTTCACTGTATGCATAAACCATTCTCATCTGAACTTTACCATTACATAGTCCTTTGGGCTGATTTTCATTAATGATAACATGGGAATTCAGATTAGCTCCATATAGACTCAGTTTTCCCACCAGGAGAAATGAAGAGAAATTAAACAAATAAACTTCTTTTTTTTTTTTTTAAATAGAAGAAAAATGTAATGGGAACTCTGTCAGTGAGCCAACAGGCATTTAAAAAGGGATATGATAATGAGAACAGAGATCAGGAAAGCTGCTCTGGTTGCCCAGGAACATTAAGGGTTGCATTTGCAAAATCCTTAAAAGCCTACTAATCCTCGAAGGCCTATGGTCAGAGCCATATAGAGAACAGATGATTTCCTACTTTCTAGGATTTCAAGAGATACAGGAAAGGCTCTGTCCTCAAAGTGCCTCCCTAATTTGTTTACTGTTCTTTGCACATCCATTCTAGATTAGAGGTTTTAGGGTACCATCGGTACAGGGGAAGTCATGTTTCTGGAAACCCAGAGGCTGGAATTAAATGCTTGCTCTGTGTTTAGAATATCTTTAGAGTGTACCTTAATTTTCTCCCTCTTATACTTTCTTCTATCATAGAATAAGATTATGGAGCCAGCAACAAACATGAGTTCAACCCTGCCCTGAGGAGTCAATTACTACAGTGATCTCCTATTAAGACTTCAAAAATTCTAAAAGGTCTCAAAAGTCAAAGTTCCAGAAAAAATAATCGAAAGGAAACTTAATTCTTCCTGATCTTCAGCAGATTTTTCAGAGATTCTGAACTTAAGGACAACAAAAAGTAGTAGAGAATTTGTATTTTCAAATACTCACCAAATGGGAACCAACTACTTCTGCTATTTATAGGGCAACTTTTTATTTCTCATCTTGCACTGAGGTTTCAGTAGTCCCTGTGTATTAAATAGGTTCTTCCTGGGGAACAAAGATATTACTTATTTTCTTTTCTAGAAGTACAGAGTTGTCTATAGCACATTCTCAATTTGATAAATAGATAGATAGATAGATAGATAGATAGATAGATAGATAGATAGATGGATTATTAAGTACTTATATAGTCTAGATATTTTGCTAAGAGTGATGATACAACAACAACAATGATGACAACAAAAATGAAACCATTTCTATCCTCAAGGAGTTTAAATTCTAATGGGGGAAGACAAAACATAAAAGAGAGCTGGAAAGGGAAGGGAGAGGATGACTAGGCAACTAGGGCAGATATAGGGCAGAACTGGTGGTGAAATAGGTTGGAGGGTTAACCCAAAATGGAAAATGAGCAGCATATTTGGGGCTTCTCATGATGTGTCACTTTCAAATAAGGCAGCTCCTTCTGTTTGAAATGACTAGCCATATCCTCATGTTCAACTGTCCCTAAAGCAATGTCAAACTCAAATATTGTATAATAACAATATGATTTTCTTAAAAAACAAGGTCTGACCAAGTCACTACAGTGATTCCCTGCTATCTTTAGGATCAAATATAAACTACTGTTTAGCATTTAAAGTTCCTTTACACAATCTGTCAACACCCTAGCTGCCTTTCTTTCTTTTCTTTTCATTTCCTTTCTTCCTTCCTTCTATTCTTCCTTCCCATTTGCAGGAGGCAGAACCAAGATGGCAGAAGGAAGCCAGGAAGTTGTTCAAGCTCTTCTGGTTTCCTTCTAAAATTATATGAATCAAGTCTGTGAACAGAGTCTAATGGAATGAAACCATTCTCTAACTCAAAATAGATTGGAATGATTTCAAAAAAGTTCAGTCTCACTGGGATGAAAATGGTGTTCAGCCTAGCTCAGGCAGTGTCTGGGAAAGTCAGTGAGATAGTCTTAATCACAGCAGGACAGCAACTGAGAACCTTAGTCCTGGCTCAGTTGCAGAGAAGACCAGTGGGAGAGCCTCCAGTCCCATCTCAGCCAAATTACAAGCTAGGGAAATCAGGCTGTTTCCTGGAGATAACAAGTAGGATTACCCTCTGCTATGAGCAAATCACCAAACACAAGGGGCTCAAAACCAAGGCTTCACAGGAAGCTTAGGACAGCACCTGTTTTACCTCAGAAACAGAGCTCCACAATAAAAGGCACAAAAAAAGAATTAAAAAGAAAAGAAAAGAAAATGAGCAAGAAACAAAAACCAAACAAACAAACAAACAAACAAAAACTTATCCATAGAAAGCTACCATGGTGACCAAAAACAGAAACTCAGACAAGGACAAAATGTTCACAGAGGAAATCTCAGAATGATATGAATTGGTCTCAAGTTCAAAGAAACTTCTTAGAAGTGCTCATAAGAGATTTAAAAAGGCAAATAAGAGAAGTAAAAGAAAAATGGGGAAAGAAATGAGAGGTATGCAAGAGAGTCAACAGCTTGGAGAAGGAAAAATGAAAATTGACTGCAGAAAACAATTTCTTTAAAAATACAAATTCATAAAAAATCTAATGAAGAAAGCAATTCCCTAAAAAACACAATAGGCTAAATGCAAAAACAAACAAACAAAAACTGGAAAAAAAACAAAAACAAAACAGCACCTTGAAAAACAGAATTAATCAAATGGGGAAAAGATACAAAAGATAACTGAAGAAAAACCACCCATTAAGAACTAGAATGGGGTAAATGGAAGATAATGACTCTATGAGACATCAAGAATCAATCAAATAAACTAAAAAAGAATGAAAAAAGGAAGAAAATATAAAATACCTCATTGGAAAAACAGCTGACATGGAAAGTAGATCCAGGAGAAGTAATTTTAAAATTATTCGTCTACTGGCCCCCCAAAAATATCCTGGATATCACTGAAGAGATCATTAAGGGAAACTGCCCTGATATACTAAAACCAAAGGAAGAAATAGTCATTCAAAGAATCCATTGATTACCTACAAAAAGAGATCTCACAAGAAAAACCCCAGGGAACATTGCTGCAAAACTTTTTAACTATAATCTCAAGGGGAAAATACAACAAGCTGGCAGATAAAAATAATCCAATCCTCCTCCTCCTCCTCCTCCTCCTCCTCCTCCTCCTCCTCCTCCTCCTCCTCCTCCTTCTTTTTCTTTTTCTTCTTCTTCTTCTTCTTCTTCTTCTTCTTCTTCTTCTTCTTCTTCTTCTTCTTCTTCTTCTTCTTTTCTTCTTCTTTTTCTTCTTCTTCTTCTTCTTCTTCTTCTTCTTCTTCTTCTTCTTCTTCTTCTTCTTCTTCTTCTTCTTCTTCTTCTTCTTCTTCTTCTTCTTCTTCTTCTTCTTCCTTCTTCTCTTCCTCTTCCTCATCCTCCTCTCATCCTGCTTTTTCTACTTTTTTCTTTTTTCACTTTTTTCTTCCTTTTAACCTTCCCTTTTTCCTTCCTTCATTCTTTATCTCTTTCTTTCTTGTTTTTTCTATCTTTCTCTCTTCCTTACTTCCTTCTTCCTTCTGTTCTTTTTCTTTCTTTTCATTCTTTCTTTTATGTTGTGGGGGGGAAGAGAGGGGGAAGAGAGGTGGGTGTGGTGAAAGCACAATGAATACAGACCTCGAGTTGGAATCAGAAAAACCTAAATTCAAATTATTTTCCTTATTAGCTGTGCATCTCTGGAGGAATTTAAAGTCCTATGTAAGTATTAACTATTATAATTTCCTTCCCAATCTTCATTATTACTTTTTACTGGACCATTTTATGATCCAGCCTGAGTGGACTTTTGATTTTTCTCTGCATATAATACTCCCATTTTATGCTTTTATAAGATCTGGCTAATCACCTTACTAGGGGAGCAACTTCTTCATTTCTGACAGAATCCCTGCTTTTCTTCAAAATTCAATTCCTGTTCCACCTTCTATATGAAGGTTTTTTGGTTCCTACATTTGCACATGCATTGTATTTACTAATATATATATCCAGATTACTCTGTTAGAATGTAAAGTTTTTGAAATAGAGTCACTTAACTTGCCTTTGCATTTCCTTGCAAATACCATAGTATCTCATGTAGAGTACACACTTAATAAATGCTTGGTAATTGAATGATTGATGACAAGCTCTTACAAAGTGAGTATTCTGATCACCTGCTTCTTCTCCATTCCTGCATGGACAAAAATGTTCAAGTTTTTTTGTCTGTTGAGATGAAATTCTCTTTCCCAGATTAATTCTCTCCATAATCTCATACAAATCCATGTCAGCACCACCCTTCCAGAGTCCTTTATCTTTCTGTTGATTATTCTCAATTATCCTATATATATATATATTTATTTATACATGGTTGTCTTCCCATTACACTGTGAGGACAAACTATATTTCTGACTTTCTTTGTATATCCAACACTTAACAGTGTCTGGCACATAGTAGATAATTAGTAAGTGTTTGCTTTAGTTGTCCTGATCTATATCTTGCTCCTGGGCCCAAATAGTTCTAGGAGAGACAATAAAGATGGTGACTTTGCAAAATTCTCCCTCACTCAAATCCAACTCACTTGCATGTATCAGCATCACTTCCCTTAAGGCATGGTCCTCTGAAAATGAAAGACAAACAACAATTGACTTCTTCCTTTGTCTTCCAGTTAAGTTTTGTCTTCTGGAACTCCTACACCATTGTAGAAAATAAATCTCCTTTTATTTTGAATCTTTTAATTTTACCTTTCTTTGATCTTCTAGTTCAAACAGAAAGTTGACTCTTCAGAAGACACTAAAGAGCTGGCTGCTCTCTATAATATAGGTTTTCTTATTCTCATATTCCAATTACCCTCTCACTGGACCAGGAGAAGGAGCAATAGAACTTTTTGTTCTACATTGCTGTTTCAGACTATATGCCACTGTCATTCAGGCACTTCTCCTCCTTTGATCTTCATTTTATCTCTCCATAGTATGGGGTCTAGGGGATTCATATCATGAGGTCCTTGTGATAGTCGTCAATCAGTCTTCAAGCCTTTTGTCTTTCTTTCTCAATCAACAACCATATATTAAACACCTATTATGTGCCAGGGACTACTCTAGATACTGAGGAGGAAAGGACGAAAAATTAAATAGTTTCTTTTCTGCCTACTGACCTCCCTAACTTCCTTTCAATCCCAATTAAATCCCATCTATACTGAAAGTCTTTTCCGTTCTTTTATCTCTAGTATCTTCCCTCTGTTAATTATTTCTTATTTATCCTTTATATAACTTAATATGTATATTTTTGTTTGCATGTTGCCTGCACCATTAGTTTGTATGCTCCAATGGCAAAGAGTATCTTTTTCTTCTCTTTGTATCCTAAGTACTTAGCACAATACCTAACACATAGTAGGTGTTTGATAAATGTTTATTGTTTTATTTATTGATTTTAAAGAACTTTCAAGTTCTTAAGTTTTTTAGATTTCCATGTCTGGGTCATAGTGTTCCTCTCAAATTCCCTGCAAATATCCAGGAACATATAATATACATATTGATGTTCCCTGTATACTTAGTCTTCCCAACATACCCCCTCTCATTTACTCTAGCACTTAACCCTTTAATTATCCCCTGCTCTTTAATAAGTTTCTCTCCTTTCTAAACCAGTTTCTATATAATAGTCAAAATAATATTACTAATATACAAGTCTAACCCTGTCTTTCTCCTCCTAAGAAAATCCAGTGGTTTCCTATGCCTCTAGGACCAAGAACAAACTCCTCAGTTTGGCATTGAATTTTCACAATCAGATTCAAGATATTTATTTATTCATTCATTCATTCATTTATTTATTTTAAATAATAGCCTTTTTATTTTCAAAATACATGTAAAGATAGCTTTCAACATTCAGTCTTGCAAAACCTATTGTTCTAAATTTTTTCCTTCCCTTTCTCCCATCCCCTTCCCTAGACAGCAAGTGATCTATGTTAAATATGTGCAATTCTTCTATTCACATTTATATATTTATTATGCTGCACAAGAAAATTCAAATAAAAAGGAAAAAATGATAAAGAAAAGCAATAAACAACAAAAAAATGGAAAATATTATATTGTGATCCACATTCAGTCCCCACAGTCCTTTCTCTGGGTGCAGATGGCTCTCTCCATCACAAATCTATTGAAAATTGCTTGAATCACCTTATTGTTGAAAATAACCAAGTCCATCATAGTTGACCATCAAATAATTTTGTTGTGGCTATGTAAAATGTTCTTTTGGTTCTGCTCAATTCACTTAGCATCAGTTCATGGAAATGTTTCCAGGCCTTTGTGAAATCATCCTGCTGATGGTTTTTTATAGAAAAATAATTTACATTTATATACCATAATTTATTCAGTCATTCCCCAACTGATGGGCATACACTCACTTTTCAGTTTCAAAAATATCTTTCTACAATGATTACATATAATTTCCCCCAAAGCGCCAATATTTCCAGCCAAACTTTCCTACTTATTCCCCAAATTCTATATTTTGTCTCCTATCTCAGTTGTAGGACTGATTGTTGAGCCCAGATACCTTGCTTGGCAGGAAGCACTCAAGTATGAAGTCCAATGATCAGGCTCAGAGATGGGGGAAAATGCTAACCATCCAGAGTTTCTGATACTTTCTCCAGAAAGTGAATATATTTGAAGGAGCCCTTCTTTTCCTGGGCAACACGGAGAAGGGAAAACAGGATAATGAGCCCTAGATCCAGATTGATGTGATGGGAGAGAATTCCAGGTTTAAGAAGGAAGCACTTATAGATACTTGGTAGAAGATTTAAAAGTTTATGGAGTATTGTTCTCTGGTTATTATGGACAATTTATTTGTTGGCTGATTCTGTGCTAAAGAAAGAAAGAAAGCACCACATGCAAGATGCAAGTTCATTTGTTCACTTCTTGCATAAAGCCACATCATTATACCAGGCATATAACTAGCACTAACTGAAATACTGAGAGTTTGAAAACAGAGAGAAAGGGCTTGGACAATGTTCCCTCCTCTGACGGGGCTAGTTTTGATTAGATAGATTCACAAATCTACAAATTCCTTAAATCTCATGAAAGGGGCCTGGCTAAGAAACAGAAAATTGCTGACTCTCTGATAACCACCAAAGAGAGTCCAGTATTCATGTAATGCTTTTAGATCCAGCTATGGTATGCATAAATTGCCAGAGGGAAGGAGGTCAAGAAGCACAAGAGGAGGAGGTAATAGTAGTAGTAGTAGTAGTAGTAGTAGTAGTAGTAGTAGTAGTAGTAGTAGTAGTAGTAGTAGTGATATAGTGGTGACTTTGTGCTAGTCACTGTGCTAAAAACTTTCCAATTATTATCTCATTTAATCTTTACAACAACCCTGTCAGATAGGTATTACTATTATCCCCACTTCCAACAGTTAATGAAATTGAGACAATAGAGGTTAGTATCTTGCCCTGAGTCGCATAGTAAACATCTGAAACTATATCTGAATTCAGGTCTTCCTGATGCCATGCCTGCAGTTCTATCCACTCTGCCATAGAGCTTCCTGGGGCTTCTAAGGTTGGTTATCAAAATCACCTGTTGGTTAATCCTTGTCTGCAGTTCCTCTTCATTCCTCCCTCAAAATATCTCTGGCTTTTTCAAAGATACCTTCATGTGTCATTTCCTATCAGAAGGCTTTCCAAATTCCCCTGAATGTGAATGCATGACCACTCTTCAAACTAATCCTTGTTTCTCTCTGTCTCTTTCCCCTTCTCCCTTCTTCCTTCTTTCTCCTTCCCACTGCCTCCTTCCTTCTTCCTCTTCCTTTCCCTCCTTCCTTCTCTCTCTCTGTCTCTCTGTCTCTCTGTCTCTCTTCTCTCTCTCTCTCTCTTCTCTCTCTCTCTCTCTCTCTCTCTCTCTCTCTCTCTCTCTCTCTCTCTCTCTCTCTCTCTCTCTCTCTCTCTCTTTTTCTCTTTCTGTCTCTATTTCTGTCTCTCACACACATTCTTACCTTTTTATCTTTTTGTATGTATTATTGTCCTTTCCAGTTTTTTTAATCATTTTGCATGTCTCATCTCTTGTCACTCTCTTCTTTCACTTTTCATATATATGTACTTCTGCATATATATAATAATAGTACATATATTATATATGTATATTATACAATATTTTTCTATATAATATGCTTAAATGAATATATTTATGACTACACATTTAATGTTTTAATAAAATTTCATATATTAATTTACATTCTTATTGTATCCACTCAGTAGATGTTAAGTTCCTTAAGGACAAGAACATTTCTCTTGTTTTGTCTTTGGTTTCCTCATAGTATTCTTACATGGTCAGTACTATTTTGTTGTTCATTGCATTGCAGCTTTCTTCCCTTCCCAAAGGCAAGTAGGTAGGACAGTAAACAAAATACTGGACCTAGAATAAAGAAGACCTGTGTTCATATCCCATCTGAGATATTTACTTGCTATGTGATCTTGGACATATTACTTAACTTTTGTATCTTGACCTCACCACTCACTTGCTTTATGACTTGTGGCAAGCCACAATCTCTTAGTTTCCATTTCCTTATCTATAAAATGGAGATAATGATGCTTGCACTGTCTATTTAACAAAATCACCATGAACAAAGCACATTGTAAATCTTAAAACACTATAAAAACAGAGTTGTTGTTATTCTTAATATTATTACTACTAATAAGAATAATAAAATTGAGATAATGTTCATAGTGTATGCTTCAAGATTCTTGTGAGGATGAAACAAGATAATGTATATAAAATGCTTTGTAACGATAAGGCCCATAAAAATGTGAGCTATTATTATTGGGCTATTATATGATACTGAAGTTCAGTCTTAAAAGAAATAAATTTATATGCTATCTATTAAATACCTCCTGCATGCTCAGCCTTTGACAAAATTGTTTCTAAGTCCTTGGGGGCAGAGAAAAAGGAATTCTGGGGCCATACACACACAGAAGAACAGAATGTTGCTATCATTTATAGTTAGGAACCTTTTTATATTCTAGATCTCTGTGTCCTATTATCTTAACCAAGATTAATTGGCTGATTAGATAGGTTTTGTTGGGATATAATATAAATTATTCTAAGAGATCTAAGATTCCTTTTACTATTTCTTTGTTTCTATTATTCATATTCCTCTTTCATACCAATCTCCCTTCCTCAGATCTTCCCACAAGAAGAATTCTGCCCAGTGTGGGTGTTTACAGAATTAAACTATCTCAGAGTTGGAAAGGAAGTCTAAAGTCACAATGTGTGTGATGCAGGAATCTCTTCTATAACACCCACAGATATTTCCAATCATCTTTATTTAGTGCTTTCCTAAAACTACAGTGTGACTGAAAGTGGAGGTGTTATATGTATGCTGCACATATGCCCTGACCAAATGGTTTCTTTTTTAATGTCATTTTTTTTATTAAATAGTATTTTCCCCAGTTATAAGTCAATAAAATTTTAGGATTCATTTTTACAATATTTTGAGTTCCAATTTTTTCTTTCTTCCCTCTTCCAAAGATAGTAGGCAGCTTGGTATAGCTTATATATGTGCTAACATGTAAATCATATTTCTATATTGGCCACAGTTGTGAAAGAATAAACAGATCAAAAAAGGAAAAAAAAAACACAAGAAATAATAAGTGAAAAATAAAAAGCTTGTATTTGCATCAGAGTCCATCAGTTCTTTATCTGGATATGGGTAGCATTTTCCTTTGTGAGTCCTTTATACTTATCTTAGATAATTGTGTTGCTAAGAAGAGCATTCATAGTTGATCATTACAAATGATTATATGATCTATATATCCTCCATGTGTATACTCTGGTTATGCTTAATTCCTACATGTATGCCCTCTTTGTTTTTCCCTCAATCACATGTGGCACATAGTAGGCACTTCATAAACGTTTGTTGACTTAATATGTGATTTATAAAGTCACAGAGCCTTGAAGTAAAATGTGTGTACTGAGCTCCATTCTAAGCCCCACAGAATCCTTTTCCTCATGGAACTTATAGCCTTATGAGGCTATATAAATATATATAGCCTCATATATAAACATGTGACACTAAGTGGAATGGTGAATAGAACACCAGATATGGAATCAGGAAGATCTGAGTTCAACCTCAAAAACTTATTAGTTGTATGATCATTGTTTGTCTCAATTTCTTCATCTGTAAAAATAAGCTAGAAAAGGAGATGGCAAAATACTCCAATATCTTTGCAATGACAACTCCAGATGGAGTTGACAAAGAGTCAAATATGGCTAAAAAGACAACTGATAAGAAACACCAATATGAACAGAGGTACATTATGCAACATTACATGATATCACAGTATTTATAGCTCTAATATGCAGAGTCCATTAGACAAATGCAATATGAAGTGCTATGTGAGGTTCAGTAACAATATCATTACTGATGTACCATCAGAACAGATACTATGGAGATGTTGTAAAGAATGAGTAGAAACACAGCAGGTGAAGAGAGAGAAAGAAAGGACATTCCAGGAAGAGGGAATAGAGCAAGTGTAAGGAGGTAAGAGAATTCAGGAAATAACTTCAAGGGATGATGGATAGTCTAATTTAACTGGAGATTTAATATGACATAACTCTAGAAATGTGGATGTCAGATTGTAGAAAGCCTTGCATGATAGCCAGAGAAGCTGGCATTTATTCAGTGGCCAAGTGTGAACCATTGAGGACATTTGAAGTAGAAAAGAGATGTAGGAAGAAGATTATTTGGATAGCAAAATAAAGTAAGTAAGAAGGGGACAGGGCAAGAGTAGATAGAGGAGAGGTTGTTGCAATAGTTCAAATGGATCACAGGATAGGTCAAAAATTAAGAGCTGGAAAGGATCATGGAATCATAAAGCTAGAAGTAGAAGTTATCTGAACCTCTCATTTTATAAATGAGAAAATCAATTTGCCCAAAGTCACAGCTCCTCTCTGCAACATCTGACATCTGGCATGCCTATACATCTAGCATTCTTTCCACTGCAGCAAAAGCTGCTGGGTTTATGTTAGAGCAGCAGTAGTGAGACTAGTGAGGAACGGAGCTGAGCAATATAGCAGAGACAATGTTGATAAGACTTGGAAACTGATTTGCTCCAAGAAGTGAGGGAGAGGAAAGTGTCAAAGAGAGGAGAAAGAGCATGAGTGGTCTACCCACAGAGCAGTCACCATATGATGAATATGCCCCAATTATGTGCTTTTTTAATAGTCAGATTTTTCAAAACATCTATTAGCCAGAAACTCAGGAAAAGAACAATGAATAGGAAGTAACACACCCTCTGTTAAAAAGCAGGAGTCCAGCTACTGAGCAAACATGAAATAATAGACCTTGTTTCAATCTGCACCACGTAAATATCCTTTTTAGTTCTTCCTCTTTAAACATCAATGCTATATTTTTCTTTGGAAATAGCGCTTAAAAGCCAGAGTGCCATATATTTTGTATAGGTGAGGTTTTAATATGCTCTGGAACCCCTGAAGTCTAATAAAACCCTTTTAAGTAAATCTCACTGAGCTCTAATCTCTCCAAAGCTCCCATGTTCTTCTTTGCTGTTCTATTTAATTTTTAATAAGAACAATTGCATGCAGCTCTAAAGCATAGCTCAATTAAGAAATATTCCTACCAGGCATCTTTGCAATCTTACAGTGTTCTCCTCTTTATTTTTCTTTGTGACCCTCAATTTGGTTTTGTTGAGAGGCTAAGAGGGTAGAAGGGGGGAGTGGAGCATGGGTTTATTTTTTAATTGCAAGTTTCATTTCACACTGTTCTTTACAAGGAGACAATCCAGTTTTCAAAGGTACAAATGCAACTCATGTGCCTGCTGGTAAAAGGATATAGTTGAATACCTTAGTATCTTATTTTGAAATTATAAGAGGCATCTTTGATCTAATTCCCTAGATACTACATATCCACAATGTTACCTCGAGGTCACAAGAAATAATTTTTTTAAATGGTATCTGAATCAGAGATTTGAAACCATGTATTTTGAAGTAATCAAAACTTAATTTCTTTATTGAGCTCTTTCAATAAGTGACCCTGCTCTTTCCCAGGTAAAGTTAAGCTCACATCAATATTTCTATCATAAAGTACACAAAATTTTGAAAAAATATCTCAGCCACAAAATTTTGAAGCTTGCCAACTCAATGGGAAGGTACTTTTACAGTCTGCTGGGGAATTAATGTTTGTGGCTGAACATAAAAGTATGTTATATACTTCACAGGCACACAATTATGCAAATGTATATGTGGGTGAGAACATGTACATATGCCTGTCAGTATGCATCATGTGTACATACATAAAGTTCACACTCAGGAAATTCATACTAAATTGCTTAATATTTTATGCAAAAAATTATAAATTCACAATATAGCCTTTTTCATTTAATTGCAAAAATATTTTAATTTTTCTAAGAGTTTCTATTGCAATTGTCCACAGGCCATTCATAAAGAAAAAATCCATTTGACTGTCAAATATGATATATCAAACATATGTATTTTTTCCAATTTTTTAAGCATTTAAAATTTTTTGATCTCCAAATTTCATTTTTCACATTCCTCCTTCCCTAAGTTATACATGTGCAATTATGTTAAACATTTCCACATTAGTCATTATCTATAAGAAGACTAGAGTAAAAGAAAAAAAATGAAAGAAAAAAGTGAAAAATAGCATGCTTCAGTCTGTATTCAATCAGTAATACAGTAGTATAGTAGTAATAGTAGTAGTAGTAGTGATATAGTGATGACTTTGTGCTAGTCACTGTGCTAAAATTTTTCCAATTATTATTTCATTTAATCTTTACAACAACCCTGTTAGATAGGTATTAATATTATCCCCACTTCCAACAGTTAATGAAATTGAGACAATAGAGGTTAATATCTTGTCCCAAGTCGCATAGTAAACATCTGAAACTATATCTGAATTCAGGTCTTCCTGATGCCATGCCTGCAGTTCTATCCACTCTGCCATAGAGCTTCCTGGGGCTTCTCATGGTTGGTTATCAAAATCACCTGTTGGTTAAATCTTGTCTGCATTTCCTCTTCATCCCTCCCTCAAAATATCTCTGACTTTTTCAAAGATCCCTTCATGTGTCATTTCCTACCACAAGTGCTTTAGTGTTCCAGTTTCCCCACATGTCCTCCAACACCCAATATTTTCCCTTTTTGTCAGATTAGCCTCTCTGATCAACTTTGATTTAGAGTACTTTTATATGACTATAGATAACTTTTATTTCTTTGTCCTAAAACTTCCTGTTTGTATCCTCTGACCATTTATCAATTGAGGAATGACTTATATTTTTATAAATTTGACTCAGTTCTCTCTCTCGATATATATACATATATATATATATATATAACATATATATATATATGCACTAAAGTACAATTTGGTAACTATGAGACAATCACATATTGATTATTTGTGTCATATCTGACAAAAATATGGATTTTGCATTCCTTAACCTAAGAGAGCGGTAGATAACTACACACAATGTAAATCTTGATCTGAATCAGGAGAGACATGAAAAGTCAGAAAATTATAAGAAAGAAACCAAAACAGGAAGCTGGTAGAAAAGACAAGCCAATAGAGCTGAGACCTCAGACAACACAGAAAGAGAAATAGAATGGAGAAACAAAATAACAATAGCAACTCCTTTGGGCTGAGTCCAGCTGGCTAGAGACAGAGGTTTTGCAATTTATATGGATGGAGATCTAATTGGGTACACATCCATATATACACATATATCTATGTATATACATTATATGTATAATGTATGTATAATATTGGGAGCTGATTGTAGAAAGTAGAATCCTCTTCCAGTTAAAGAGGTAACAGGGAAGAAAAAAAAAAGAAAAGAAAACTTTGCCTTGTTCTCTAGTGTTAACTCTAGGGAAAGAGGAAACCCTTCAGTGGTATGCCTTTGTTACCCTTTACTACCCTTTACAACTTTAGAGAGTTATAGCTGAGTAGCGTTGCATAACCAGGGCTTAAGGGAATTTCTTTTCACAAAAGAATACTATATTGTCTTAGTTCCTAGTCAAGAGAACAGATTTGGCAAGCTATATAGATGCCAGGATTAAGGTTGCTTCTTTCTTTTTTTTTTTAAATAGTTCTTATTTACCTGATATATGCATGGGTAATTTCACAACACTGACAATTGCCGAACCTTTTGTTCTAATTTTTCCCCTCCTTCCCCCCCCCCATGGCAGGTTGACCAATACATGTTAAATATGTTAAAGTATAAATTAAATACAATATATGTATACATGTCCAAATAGTTGTTTTGCTGTACAAAAAGAATCGGACTTTGAAATAGTATACAATTAACCTGTGAGGGAAATCCAAAATGCAGGCGAACAAAATTAGAGGGACTGGAAATTCTTTGTAGTGGTTCATAGTCATCTCCCAGAGTTCTTTCGCTGGGTGTAGCTGGTTCAGTTCATTACTGCTCTATTGGAACTTATTTGGTTCATCTCATTGTTGAAGAGGGCCACATCCATCAGAATTGATGTTGTTGAAGTATACAACGATCTCCTGATTCTGCTCATTTCACTCAACATCAGTTCATGTAAGTCTCTCCAGGCCTTTCTGAAATCATCCTGGTCATTTCTTACAGAACAATAATATTCCATAACATTTATATACCACAATTTATTCAACCATTCTCCAATTGATGGGTATCCACTCAGTTTCCAGTTTCTGGCCACCACAAAGAGGGCTGCTGCAAACATTCTTGCACATATAGGTCCCTTTCCCTTATTTAAGATCTCTTTGGGATATAAGCCTAGTAGTAACACTGTTGGGTCAAAGGGTATGCACAGTTTGATAACTTTTTGAGCATAGTTCCAAATTGCTCTCCAGAATGGCTGGATGTATTCACCGTTCCACCAACAATGTATCAGTGTCTCTGTTTTCCCACATCCCCTCCAACATTCTGCATTATCTTTCCCTGTCATTCTAGCCAATCTGACAGGTGTGTAGTGGTACCTCAGAGTTGTCTTAATTTGCATTTCTCTGATTAATTATGACTTGGAGCATCTTTTCATATGACTAGAAATAGTTTCAATTTCTTCATCTGAGAATTGTCTGTTCATATCCTTTGACAATTTATCAATTGGAGATTGGGTTGATTTCTTATAAATTAGAGTCAATTCTCTATATATTTTGGAAATGAGGCCTTTAGCGGAACCTTTGACTGTAAAAATGTTTTCTCAGTTTATTGTTTCCCTTCTAATCTTATCTGCATTAGTTTTGTTTGTACAAAAACTTTTCAATTTGATATAATCAAAGTTTTCTACTTTGTGATCAATAAATGATCTCTTGTTCTTCTTTGGACATAAATTCATTCCTCTTCCACAAGGCAGCTTATTTCTAAAAGGAATTTAACACTACTTTAGAGTGTGAGAGTTGCTGAGAAATAGTTTTGTGCAACAAGAGAGTAGAGAGATAAAAAATGAATGGTTCTATCTAGCAGATAATCTGTAGTACCAACTATTCCCTAAAGAGATCATGGTTAATGAGGTCTGTGATTCAGAGGCCTCAGTTTCCCCAGGCTCATAGGTTTCCCTAGTCATCATGTCCCTCACTGCTTGTTCTGCAAATTTGTGTCAACACAATTCCTAAAGATACTCTGGTGGGACAGTGTGTTACTGATTTATGATTAGACTTTTATGTTAAAATTTTTATTTATTTAGTAAATTTATTTATTTATTTATTTAGCCATGATTTAGGGTACACAGTATCATCTTAACTGATTTGTTTAATGGAAAACACACTGATGGGAGCTCAGGAATTACAGTTCAGCAAAAATAAATATGCATATATCATGTATACATACATATAATGAGTGTATGTATATACACACATATGCACGAAGGTTGCTCCTAGGATGCTGAGAATAATTTGCCATTAACATTACTATTCCTTTCAAGAATCATCCCAACCTGAAAGCATGGGTTCAGATGAGGTGAGTAAGACATCCCCAACCCAGAAAGAAAAAGAAGCTGGAGAATTTGAGCCATGTCCACCATGGCTATACTAGTATTTCTGATTAAAGTTATTATTTTAATTTTAATTAATTTAACTAATTCAGGAAATAATTTGGGGGATGATGAATGTCTAATTTAACTATATTTAACTGATTTAACTCCCTTATTTGGGAGAGAAGCATGCTTGCTGAGAAAAGAGCATCTTTATTACAAAGTTATTTCCATGTCCTTGAGTATGGTCCACAATAGTATGGTTTTATCATTTTCCTGGTGACAACAAATTCTTTATTATAAATGATCTTCTACAACAAAAGGTGCCAGAAATGTTACAATAAAACTTCCAGATTGTATAATAGTACTTGAGCTTTTTATCATCATTTTACCATAAATAATCAAATACATGCAGATTTCCTCCCTTTCTCCTACCATCAACATCCTAATTATCACCCTACAATAATAAATTTAAAAAAAACAATAAAAACTTCCAAAAAATAAATGCTTCAAATTCCAAGCTATGTCTCCAAACAAAGACAATATGAGAAAAGATTCAGAAATAAATATCAAAAGTATATACTAATATGTGAATAATACCTTCTTAATTTACAAATAAAATAACTTTTATTTGAGTTTATTTCCTGCTGGACATTTGCCTCTGATTGTCTCACCATTATCTCAGATTCATCATATCTATAACAAGTTTTGTTCTCTTTCCCCTTACATTCATTTCTCTTCCTAACTTCCCAATTTCCAGCAGTAGCACCATTATCCTTCCAGTAACTAAGGTTTATAACCTCAGAGTTATACTCAACTTCTTACTCTTCCTTATTCAATCACTGGCCAAAACCTGTCAATTTTATCTCTATAACATTTCTCATATATGTTTCTTTTTCTCAAGCTCACACAGCCACCAACCTATTTCAAGGCTTCATCAACTCTCAGCTGAGTTGCTGCACTGGCCTTTTAATTGGTATCCCTGCCTCTGGGCTCTTCTCTCTGTGGTCTGTCCTCCATACAGCTGTCAAATTATGATTCTTAAGGCACAAATTTGACCATACCAACCCCTTCTTCAAAAAGCTCCAGTGGTTTCTTACAGATTCTAGGAAAACCACGAATTGTTCTTCACAATCTATCTTGAGTCTACCTAGAAAGGTTTATTGCATATTACTCATCTTCCTAGATTCTATGTTCTAGCCACACTAGCCTGCTCTGTGGAATTTGTACACAATATTGTATCTGTGACCTCTGTGTCTTTCCATAGTTTGCTCCTTTTCTCATCTTATTTTTTTTTCTTTTTCACCTCAGCTTCTTAGAATCTATGACTACCTTTAAAGCTCAGTTCAGGTGCTAACTTTTACTTAAAATCTTTCCAGGCCCCACTCTGAGATGCTAATACTCCTGGATTACTTTTCAAATACATTCAAAAAATGTTCTTATGTATACATATAGGTTGTATTTCCAGATCGAATTTAAAATCCTTGAGAGCAGTCTGTTAGGTTCCAACCTCTCTGTGGCTAGAAATCTAGTACAGTAAGTGCTTAACAAACAAATACTCATTAGTTGGTTATTGCTGGTTTACTAAAACATTTTCTTACAACATCCTTAAAAAGAATATTAAAACAACTATTATTATTCTCATTTTGCAAATGTAGAAACTGAGATTCAGAGGTATTTGTGTGCTTTTAAAAACTTTACAAGATTATTTCTTAAATTTGAGAACTAGAACCATATTTGTGTGCTTTTAAAATTTTTACAACAATGGCAGAAACTAGGCATGGACCCACATTTAACACCACATACTAAGATAAGATCAAAATGGGTCCAAGATTTAGGCATAAAGATCGAAATCATAAATAAATTGGAGGAACATGGGATGGTTAACCTCTCGGACTTGTGGAGGAGGAAGGAGTTTGTGTCCAAAGGAGAACTAGAGACCATTATTGATCACAAAATAGAAAATGTTGAGTACACAAAATTAAAAAGTTTCTGCACAAACAAAACTAATGCAAACAAGATTAAAAGTAACAAATCGGGAAAACATTTTTATAGTTAAAGATTCTGATAAAGGCCTCATCTCCAAAATATACAGAGAATTGACTTTAATTTATAAGAAATCAAGCCATTCTCCAATTGATAAATGGTCAAAGGATATGAACAGACAATTCTCAGATAATAAAATTGAACCTATTTCTAGTCTTATGAAAGAGTGTTCCAAATCCAATCAGAGAAATGCAAATTAAGACAACTGAGACACACCTGTCAGATTGGCTAAGATGACAGGAACAAATAATGATGAATGTTGGAGGGGATGTGGGAAAACTGGGACATTGATGCATTGTTGGTGGAGTTGTGAAAGAATCCAATCATTCTGGAGAGCAATCTGGAATTATGCCCAAAAAGTTATCAAAATATGCATACCCTTTGACCCAGCAGTGCTACTATTGGGCTTATATCCCAAGGAAATATTAAAAAAGGGAAAGGGACCTGTATGTGCCAAAATGTTTGTGGCAGCCCTTTTTGTAGTGACTAGAAACTGGAAAATGAATGGATGCCCATCAATTGGAGAATGGTTGGGTAAATTATGGTATATGAATATTATGAAATATTATTGTTCTGTAAGAAATGACCATCAGGAGGAATACAGAGAGGCTTGGAGAGACTTACATCAACTGATGCTGAGTGAAATGAGCAGAACTAGGGGATCATTATACGCTTCAACAATGATACTGTATGAGGATGTATTCTGATGGAAATGGATATCTTCAACATAGAGAAGAGCTAATCCAATTCCAATTGATCAATGATGGACAGAATCAGCTACATCCAGAAAAGGAACACTGGGAAATGAGTGTAAACTGTGAGCATTTTTTTTGTTTTGTTTTGTTTTGTTTTTCTTCCCAGATTATTTTTACCTTCCGAATACAATCCTTCCTTTGCAACAACAACAGCAACAAAATTTGGTTCTGCACATATATATTGTACCCAGGATATACTATAAAATATTTAATATGTATGGGAATGCCTGCCATCTAGGGGAGGGGGTGGAGGGAAGGAGGGGAAAAATTCAGAACAGAAGGGAGTACAAGGGATAGTATTGTAAAAAACAATTTACCTATGCATATGTACTGTCAAAGAAAATGTTATAATTATAAAAATTAATAAAAAAAGTAAAATTTAAAAAATTTACAAGATTATTTCTTAAATTTGAGAACTAGAACCACTAAAAATTGTTAATCCATTCCTTCAAAAATATTAACCAACTGCATGACACTGCATATTATAGGTAACATTTATTTAATATCTTAGAGTTTACTAAGTACTATATATATAATCTAATTCTACTCTACCAATGCCTCTGTGATTTTGGTACTATGTGTCCCTTTCAAGAAACTGAAAGTTGATAGAACACATTTAAGAATTATCTAAAACAGAATTTGAAATTAGATCCTTTTGTCTTCCACATAATCCTAATATTATCTGCATTGTATCCATGATCATTTACATATTCAGAAACACAATCGTAATTATACAATAAGCCTTATTAATATACTCTTTAATTATTATTTTTAATACATATATTATTTCTTAGCTATTTGCTTTACTAGAGATTGTGGAAAACTGTATTATGGTATTATTATTTCTTATGGCTTAACCTACTTTTGAATATTACCATTCATTATATGATGAAATACAGTTGTAATTTCTAGTTAACCCTTACAAACAATATACATTTACTAACCAATCAGATAAAAATCAAGTTTTAGCAGAGTTAAATGAATTTAAAAACCTACTTCCCACAGATCATCAATTATCTTAGTAATATTAAAGACACCATTTGTATTCCCCAAATTCCTTCCAACCCTATTGATTACCTTCTTTTTTTTTAACTTCCTGTCTTATTTTCCTGCTTCCCTGATGATTTCTTCTCCCTATATGAGTGTGTGTATGCGTGTGTGTGTGTGTGTGTGTGTGTGTGTGTGTGTGTGTGTGTGTATGTGTATGTGTATACATATTTATGGGCTGGTGAAATTAGGCCAAACAGTGAGACCCAGAGCTATTTCCATTTGGTTGGTGATATTTGTTTAGGATACAGAGTTCAGCATCGTGCTTTAAATGTGTCATGATTTATCTGTTGGAATAGTTCAAAAAAAATAAGTTCTTGTTTACATTTGAAAGTTTTATTTATTTGGCAAGTAGAATAATGATAGACATTCTAATTAATTTTAAGAGATGGCTGTAACATTAATAGTGACTGAATTTGATCCATTCAAAGGGTATCTAGTCATCTTGATCTATATGTTGTCACTATACTCAGATGGCGCTGGAGGGGAAAATGAGGCAGGTGACCTTGCACAGCCCTCCCTCACTTAAATACAATTGACTTGCATGTCATGGCATCACCTCCCTAATGTCATGGCCTTCTTTAAGAATGAAGGACAAATAACAACATACACTACACTGTGTGTATATGCTTTGGAATGACACAGATGAATAAAAGAGAGTGCCCATTTTAAAGAAGAGACAATTTGGTAGAGCAGAAAGAATATTGGCCTTGAATGCAGGATAAATAAGCCCACATTTGGATACTTGCTTGCCCTCATTGAATATCTGTTTCATCATCTGCAAATTGAATATAATGCTACCAACTTAATAGTACAGTTGTGTAAAAATGATTTTGTAAAACTTAATATGTGGAATTATCTGTTATTGTTGTTTTTTATTATAATCCAATATAAAAGATAAGACATGTGCTAATCCATTAATACACATCACTGTAAGTGCTATCAAAGATGTCTCAATCACATGCCCCACCCCCACATATTTGGGGAAACTTAATAATCAGGGCTAACAGAGAAGACTTTGTAAAGATGGCATTTAAGTTGGGCCTTTCAGGCTCAATTTAACAGATAGCTAAAAGATGCAGAAGGCATTTCATGTAAAAGGGAATGTATGATCAGAGGCACTGAGATAAGAAAACTCATGACAGTGTTATGCATCTAGTTAATATTTTTTAATGAATGGATAAATATCTTTTTTTTCTTTTTAGTGGTTCTAATTATCAAATTTGAGAAATGATTTTGTTGTAATTTTCTAAAAGCACACAAAAATCTCTGAATTTCAGTTTCTACATCTGTAAAATGAGGATAATAATAGTTGTTTTGGCATTCTTTTTCAGAATGTTATAAAATGTATTTATGAAATAAATAGTCCAGATAAACTCTAGTGGAGAGTAGTAGAGAAACAATAGGAGAAAAGCCTAGGAAGGTATATTAGGGTTTCAGAATTAATGGAGATAGGATGTTTTTATTAAATAAATCATAGAAAGTTTTTTTATATAAAATCTTAAATAAAATATTAGCAAAGAGATTATAGCAACTTATTTCCAGGATAATATAATATGACCAAGTCAGGATTATACTAGGAATGCAAGGCTGGTTCAATATCAGAAAAATTATCAGCATAATTGGCCATGTCAATCCAAACTAGCACAAATCATATGATTATCTCAATAGCTGCAGAAAAAGCATTTGACATCCATTTCTATTTTTAAAAAATACTTAAGAGCATAAGGAATAAATGGAGTTTTCCTAACATGATTATTAGCATCTTTCTAAAATCATCAGGAAGCATTATACATAATGGGGATAAACTAGAAGCATTCCCAGTAAGACTAGGGATGAAACAAGTTTGCCCATTATCACCACTCTTATTCAATATTGTACTAGAAATGTTAGCTTTGACAATAAGAGGAGAAACAGAAATTAAAGAAAATAAGGTAGGTAATAAGGAAAGCAAACTAGCACTCTTTGCACTTGATATATTTGTATATTTAGTAAATCCTAACAAATCAACTAAAAACTACTAGCAAAGTTGAAGGATATAAAATAAACTCACATAAATCAGCATTTCTATACATTACTAAATAAGTACAGAAGCAAGAGATAGAAAGATAAATATCACTTAAAACAAAATATTTAGATAATATAAAGTATTTGGGAGTCTACCTGCCAAGACAAGGCTAGGAATTATATTAACACAACTACAAACCACTTTTCACACTTATAAAGTTATAAAGTTAAACAATTAGAAGAATATCAAGTGCTCATGCATAGGCCAAGCTAATATACTAAAAATAACAATTCCAAATTAATCTACTTATTTAGTGCCATACCAATAAAACTGCCAAGAAATTACTTTATAGAGCTAGAAAAAAAACTAATAACAAAAGTCAGCAGAATGAACAAAATGTCAAAAATTTCAAGGGAAATAATGAAAAAAAAAAAAAAAGAAAGAAAGAAAAGGAAGGTGGCCTATCTGTACAGATCCCAAACTATATTGTAAACAGTGATAATCAAAAGTATTTAATACTAGCTAAGAAATAGAGTAGCTTATCAACAGAAAAAGTTATGTTCACAAGGCATAATCATCAATGATTGTAGTAATCTGGTGTTTAATAAACGCAAAGACTCTAGCTTCTGGGATAAGAACTCATTATTTAACAAAAATTGCTATGAAAACTGAAAAATAATAAGGTAGAAACTAGGCATTAACCAACATCTAACACACTATAACAAGATGGGTTTACGATTTACACATAAAGGCTTACAGTAGAAGTAAATTAGGAGAACAAGGAATAGTCTACCTCTCAGATCTGTGAAGAAGGAAAGAATTTTTATGAAATGCAAAATTGATAATTTTGATTATATTAAATTTAAAATGTTTTGGAGAAACAAAACCAATATAGTCGAGATTAGAAGGGAAGCAGAAAGCAGGAGAAAATATTTTACATGTACTTCTGATAAAGGCTTCATTTTAAAAATATATTGGGAATTAATTCAAATTTATAAAAATACAAGCCATTCCCCAATTGACAAATGGTCAAATAATTTTCATATGAAGAAATTAAAACAATTTCTAGACATATGAAAAAATGTTCCAAATCACTGTTGATTAGAAAAATGCAAATTAAGATGTATGTATATGTATATGTATATGTGTATGTATATATATATATATATTGTATTTAACATATACTTTAATATATTTAACATGTATTTTTCTACCTGCCATCTGGGGTAGGGGGTAAGGGGAAGGAAGGGAAAAATTGGAACAAAAGGTTTTGCAATTGTCAGTGTTGAAAAATTACCCATGCATCTATCTTGTAAATAAAAAGCTATAATAAAAAATGCAAATTAAGAAAACTCTGAGGTACCACTTCACACCTTTTCAGACTGGCTAAACTCACAGGAAAAGATAATGATAAATGTTGGCGGGGATGTGGGAAAAATGGGCTACTAATATATTGTTGATGTAGTTGTCAACAGATTTCAACCATTCTGGAGAGACATTTAGAACTATGCCCAAAGGGCTATAAAACTGTGCATACTCTTTCATCTAACAGTATCTCTATTGAGATCCAAAAGATCATAAAAAAAGGTAAAGGGCTCACATGTACAAAAATGTTTGTAACAGTCCTTTTTTGTAGTGGCAAGAACTGGAAATTGAATGGATGTCCATTAGTTGGGAATGACTAAATAAGCTATGGTATGTGAATGTAATGGAATATTATTGTTCTATAAAAATTGATGGCATGTCCGATTTGGGAAAAACCTGGAAAGATTTATATGAACTGATGCTAAGTGAAGTAAGTAGAACCAAGAAAATATAGTTCACAGTAACAGCAAGATTATGTGATGATCAACTGTGATCAATTTGGCTCTTTTCAATAATGAGGTGATTCAGAGCAATTCCAATAGATTTTTTGATAGAAAGAGCCATCCACATCCAGAGAGAGAACTATGGAGACTGAATGTGGATCACAGGATAGTAGTTTCACCTTTTTGGATTGTTGTCGTTTGTTTTTTTCTCTTGTGTTTTTTTCTTCTCCTTCTTATTTTTTCTTGTTCAGTGGGACAAATATGGAAATGTGTTTATAATTGAGCATATTTTTAAAAGAAAGAAAGATGTTCAACAGGTAATGACACAGTTAAAATTATGCTTTAGGAGTATTTGATTGCTTCCTGCTTGTAATATGAATTGAAGAAAGAAAGGATTAGATATTTAAAGATCAATGAGAAGAACCTGAACTTATAATGAATAAATAGAAAAGAGAGGACAGAAGGGAAATAACATTCTAAAGGAAAACAAGAAAGAATGTTTAGAATTGTGATAAGGACAGAATCAAAGACAATTCTTATTTTGAGTCTGAGTAACTGGGAAAAGTCATTGCTATAAATAGAAAAGTCCAGAATGGGAAGCTGATTGTGATAAAGATTCTGAATGATAAGGTTGGACTTAGACATGCCAGGAGAAAACCTTAGTGGTTTTAAATCTTCTCTTTCTCAGCAGTTAGTTAGAAATGCTGAATTGGAGTTTGGGAGAGTAGTCTTGACTAGAGAAATAGTTCTAGGAATTATCTGCATAGAAATGGTTTCTAAATCTCTGGGAATCAAATTAAGAAGCATTTATTAAACACCTACTATGTAGCAAGCCTGGAGTCAACACTGGAGATTCAAAGAAAGAGGGTAAATAACATTATCAAGGAAAGGAGCATCAATGAGATCAGAGGGTCGAGGATAGACTTTTGGGCTCACAGTAGGCATATAGTTTGGAATATAAACATTTAAGACCAGGGTTCTTAACTTTTTTATATCATTGAATTGCTTGGCAGTATGATAAAGCCTATGGATCTGAATAAGGTTTTTAAATAAGTAAAATAAAATAAAACACATATTGAAATAGTCATCCTTGTGACGGAAAGTGCCATCTGCATTCAGAAAGAGAAACTTTGGAGACTGAATGTGGATCAAAGCATATCATTTCCAACTTCTTCTTGTTGTTTATTTACTTGTTGTTTTATCTTCATGTTTTTCCCCTTTTGATTTTCCTTGTGCAGCATGCTGAATATGGAAATATATTTAGAAGAATTACATTTTTAACCTATATTAGATTGCTTGTTGTCTTGGGGAAGGAGAAAGGGAAGAAAAGAAGGAAAAAAATTGGAACACAAGATTTTGCAAAGGTGAATCTTGAAAACTATTTTGAATTTATTTGTAAAAATAAAACTTGATTAAAAATACAGTTATCAAAATATCTTTAAAAGATCATAGATCCCTTGGTTAAGAATTACCAATTTAAGAACTGGAGGGTAAAGAAAACCATATTTATATCCTCAATATCTAGCACTTAATAAAGTTTTAATTCAAAGAATCATAGAATCTCAGAGCAGTAAAAGACTTCAGAAATTATTTGCTCCATCCAATCCCAAGAATCCTTTCTTTAGTATTCTCAACACATGATTACAATCTTCATTTAATAATCTTCACTAATGTTGGTTATGTTCTCTCTTGAGAAGCTTATGCCAGTTTAGAAACTTGTAGTTAGGAAGTTCTTCCTTACAAAAAAGCCTAACATAGACTTCTTATAACTTAACCTAGTTGTACCTAGTCTTATCTTAGGCTACAAAGCAAAACAAATCAATTTCTTCTTCCATGTGGGCATCCTTCAAATATTTCCACATAGTAGCCTTCTGTACCCCATAGTTTGAAGATAGTTATTATGTTTTTTTTAATTTCCTTACACCCAAATTTTTTTCTCCTTCAAGCTGAATATACCCAATTCCTCTGCAAAACATCATTAAGCTTATCCTTCACCAGTGATATACTTTATTCCCAAAACTATTTCCTAGTCAAGTCTATGTCCTCTTCCACTTACATAGTTAAGTTTTTGATATGTGCAGGACTGTGACAAATGTTCTTATATAATCTCTAATCCTAACATGAAAGTGATGCTACATTTTTTTAAGGTAATAGCAGTGAAATATAAAGATTCCATCAGACTGAATTTGGATATGGTCCTAATAATACTCTGCAAGCATAACCTACCCTTCCATCTTCCAGGCAAGGCATCTCAAATATATTGACTACAAAATGATTTATTTGATCATTGCTATTCATGAAGCAAATTAAAATATAAAATGGTCCTTAAGTATATGTGGCCTACTTTTGCTTCTATCAAAAAAAAAAAAGTAAAGGAGCTAAAAATGCTAAGAAACAAATTAATTCTAATACTAGTAATAGAGACTATGATTTTATTGTTATAGGGAATTCCCTCTTCCAAGGCAGATCAGCACTTTCTCAAAACTTGTAGATGTAAGTGGATTTCAAAGTTACTTGCCAGAGGTCACACAAATTGTATGTGCTAGAGGCAAAACTTAAACTCAAGTCCCTGAGGCTTTAGGGCCAAATCTCTATTGTGTTATGATGGTCAAAAATAAATAATAATGATTGCTTAATAGAATCAGACAGTTTTTAAAACATCTATAAAATTAATTAAGACTCAATTACTCACTTCAAAGAGGAATAAGATGCACACTGTTGGGAATGAAAAATCTACCAATCAACAGGAAAGTGTAAGAGTACAGGAAAAGAGGAGATAAGGGGACTATGGGGAAAATGGATTAAAGGATATAGTTGTCAGAAGCAAAACAAATTTTTGAGGAGGGACAGGAGAGAGAGAGACAGAGACAGAGACAGAGAGAGAGAAGAAGAAGAAGAAGAAGAAGGAGAGAGAGAGAGAGAGAGAGAGAGAGGAAGAGAGGTAAAGAAAGAAAAGAAAGAGGGAGAGAGTATAAATGGGGGGGAAATAGGATGAAAGAAAATATGTAGCCAATAATCAATATGGTGAATGGTGAATGGGATGAATTCACCTATAAAATGGAAATGGATAGCCGAATGGGATGAAAAACCAGAATCCAACAATATATTGATTACAAGAAATACATATAAACAGAGTGATTAACTAAGATGACAAATATTGGAGGAGATGCAGAGAAATAGAGACACTAATGCACTGTAAGTGGAATTGTGAATTGATCCAATCATTCTGGAGAACAAGTTAGAACTATGCCCAAAGAGTTATAAAACCATACATACACTTTGACCAGGGAATACCATTATCACATCTGTATCTAAAAATGATCGAATAAAATGGAAAATGATTGACAAAAATATTTATAGCATCTCTTTTTGTGGTAGTAAAGAATTAAAAATTAAGAGAATGCCCATCAATTGGGGAGTACTTAAACAAGTTGTAGTGTGTGATTGTGATAGACTACTGTTATGGTATTAAAAATGACAAGCAGGAAAGTTTCAGTAAAAACCTGAGACAATTTGCATGAGCTGATGCAAAGCAAAATGAGCAGAGTCAGGAAAACATTATGTATAGTAACAGCAAAATTGTATGCTGAGCAACAGTGAATGACTTAGCTATTCTTAGCAACACAATGATCCAAAACAGTTCCAAGGGGCTTATGATGAAAGATACTACCTAACTCCAGAGAAAGAATTGATGGAGTCTGAATGAAGATTGAAATATACTGTTTTTACTTTCTTTAATATGTTTGAGTTTTTTTATCTTTTTTCTTTTGCAACATCACTAATATAGAAATGTTTTGTGTTATTATGCATGTATAATTTAGGTCAAATTTCACCTTACTAAGATAGGACAAAAGGAGAGAAAAAATAATTTTGGACCTAAAAATTTTAAAAGCCAATATTTAAATTTTTTGTTTAACATGTCATTGAGAAAAAATAAAATAAAAAGAGTCAGTACTCTAAATGGAAAACTTTATTCAATGATCAATGAATTGATTTTAACTGAAGGAACTAAATCACTTCAATGATGATATTTTTATTACAAGCAAAATGAAAAGACATGATAACTAAATGAAAGATAGGCTTATAGATGTCCTGGAAAAAAAACAAAAAAGGTTGGTGTAATTGGTTATATGGTGATAAGGTTCATTTCATTGAATATTTGATCATCTAATTTTGAAAGTAATATGAAGAATATTAATAAAAAGGCCACATGCAAGATAATTTTAGTAATGCACCAACATGTTATCAAGTTTAAAAATATATAGAAATTATATAAATAATTTAGTAAGAGCCTCCAAATCATCATAAACTTTGTAGAAGAGCAGATGTTGAAAAATGTCATTCAATATTAAGAACTTAAAGAGGCCAGAGACTTATAGACTACTCAGAAGACTCACAGACTACTCAATAAATAATTTTTGAAGAAGAAATCTGGAAGGCATTTAACAATATGAAGCATGGAAGAATATCATTCAAACTTCAATTTTCACCACAAATAAAAAGAAAATAAGAATATCTTTACAGATAGAAATGACTGGATATTGATGTTGATATGAACATTGCTTCTTAATTTTATTTCATGAATTCCATTGGCAGTCTGGTGATGCTAATAGATCATTCTCGGAATACTTTTTTTTTTTTAAATTTTTTATTTTTTTTAATTAATTATATAATTATACATTTTTGACAGTATATATGCATGAGTAATTTTTATAACATTATCGGAATACTTTTTTAATGCACACAACCAAACACATTGGATTATAAAGGAAAGGAAACCAATTATTTTGAAATGCAATTATAATTTTTAAAAATTCACATTCTCCAGGTTAAGAATACCTAATAGTCCACAGGCTATCATTTAAAAGGTAAAGATAAGATGATCCATATAATCATATGATGTCTAACATGATGATCAACCAAATGATATTGAAAAATATAGCTAGATAAAAGCATGTTAATGTTTTCACCATTTTCTTCCTAAATTTAACTGATTCAAAATAGTTGCCAGAAGAAGACCAAAAGAACCCAGGAACTACTTTAACCCTCAAACTTATCTCCCTAACATACAGGGAGCTACTGTAGTCAAAGATAGCACCACTTTAGAATACATACCCATTTGTAAAATATGGAAAATATAGAAAAGAATTATGAAAAATTACAAGCAATATTCCCTCACAAGATTAAAAAAGGCAGGGGTATCTGCAGAAGATTTGTTATGAGATTCAACTAAATTAAATCATCCCCAAAGCACTTTTTGATGCTAATCTAAAGAATATAATAAATGTAATAGAAAACACAATAGATTTTTCAGTGTTTCTATCATAATCTATTTTTACAGTTTATGAAAATAGAAAGATCATGTTTTCATTCTAATATCTCCATATCTGATGAGGAAGAGGAATTTTTTTTAGAAGATAAAAGCAAGAAGAGATCTCTGATGGCAATGAGGAATCAATTTACAATATATTTCAAAATATGGAAGTTACCAAATGATTAGAAAAAGGACAGATGATCCTAGTACAAATACAATGGTGTGAAAAGGATATTATTATCTACCAACCCATACACTAACATTTTTGTTTCTATAAAGTCTTTATGAGAACACTTGCTTATGAAAACTATCAATACTATGTAAGACAGGATCAGGAAGGGTTTGTTTTTTTTTTTCTATAGCAAGTTATATCTTCACTTAAAAGAAAAAAACAGAAAATTTAGATATATTGTTGGGTTGAACATACATATCAAAAAAAATTTTTTTACTTGGTAGCACAAAATACAGGCTCAAAGATTCTTGAGTTAAACAAGATGTTTCTTCTCTATGTTCTGATCATAAGGTCTTCCATGACAAAAACAAACAAAAGATGAGATCAATAACCCTCTGACCATTGATGTTAATCAGTACCCAAAAAAAGAAAGGTGTTTGCCACTCTCCTAGAGGTGTCCTTCATAGAGTCTAAGCAAAATTTCCTATAAATGGTGAAGTCCTTCCAATGCAGCTCCTTTTGGATGGTACTCTGAACTAGACTATTAAGTCTAGGAATGCCACAGTGCTTCTTCCAAGAGATGAACAACTTCTTCCAAGACACTAATTTAACAATCTATTCCAAAAAACTCAATAGATGAAAAATGCATAATGAACATTTTACAACATGAAACTGGATGAATAATCCATTGAGTTAATCATTGTTCGATACATTTGGAGCAAGTATGGTATATGGAAAATTATCTGAGCCCAGAATTGAGCAAGAGAAAGATTGTGAAGTGGATTTCAGATTCAATGTTTTATCTATCTTTTTAGTTTTAGTGTTGTTTGAAAATTTGATTAGTATATTTATCAAGCATGTAGGTGGCAGAGTACTAAGCCTATAATCAGGAAATTCTGAATTCAAATCTGTACTCAGGCACTTACTAGCTATGATCTCGAACAAGTCAGTTAAACACAATTTGCTTCAGTTCTCAACTATAAAATAGCACCTGCTTCCAAGGGCTGATGTGAGAAGCAAGTAAAATAACATTTGTTAAACACAGCCCAGTGCCTGGCATAGTAAGTACTTAATAAATGCTTGTTTCCTTCCTTTCTTTCTTCCTCCCTCCCTTCCTTTCTTCCTTCTTTCATGCCTTCATGTCATCACTGACAAATATTTAGACAGTAGAGGGACAAGAAAAGATCTTTGAATAATAGATACTACCCTCCAAGTATGCCTCTACCCACTAAGTGTTTATTGAACTCATTCAACTAGTTCCAAATCCACAGTATTATCACCTGATCCACAACATTTCATTTTAAACCTAAGAATAGAGTGAGTGTTTTTGTCTGTGCTTTAACTGAAGTATAGATGTACTATGAAACAACAATAATATAAAATTTACAAAGTGTAAGACACTATGCTAATTGCTTTACAGTTGTATCTCATTTGATCTTCACAACAACCCTGTTGCATCAAATTGTTGCTGCCTTTTGTTTTTTACGCCATCTTTTCCAAATATGACCCCAACACATATGCAGAATCTTCTCTTGTAATAAAGAAAAACAGTTAGAAAAATTGAATAATAATGACAGTTTATGAGAGCACATCAACATTTTGTACCACTTTTTATGAAGAGGAAAACATGTATCATAATCTGCTCCTGAGGTTGGCTCTTGATTAAGTAAAGAGAACTAAAAAAAAAAAAAAAAAAGAATTGAAATGGGTTCAGAATTCAGAAATGAACCCTTGAAAAAAAACAAAGAGGACTTGGTGACAGGCAGGATAGAAAATCATGATATTTTTATGTTACCAGAGCCATGGAAAATATAGAATCAAGAAAGAGGAGTCTATAAACAAACACTGTTATATGATGTAGGGAGATTGAATAGGATAAAGACTGAAAAAAGTAGTAGGTCACTGCAAGAGAAGAGGCAAATATATAGTGATAAGAGAGGGAGACAAACTGAAGTGGGAATAGGGGAATGAGTAGTAGGGATGCTTAAACAAGAAATAGTCAATTATTTCCAAGAATTTGACTGTAAAAGGAAGGATAGTTAGAAAGGAAGGTATCTTTAAATTCTAGTAGGCTTCAGGAAGGCTTGTTGCTGTTTTAAGTGAGAGAAGACCCTTGCATATCCATGAGTGATGAAGTCACAATGTGAACTCCCTTTGAGTTTAAGCTTAAAGTAGATTACAGAACTTCCATACTCTTTTTGGAATCTCTGACATTTGGATGTACACTTGAGGGCCCTGGGTACCCCAACAACCACCATTTTTTCTGTTTGGAAAAATCAGGCAAATTCTGACCTAAACAGTAGCTTAGTTACTTAGACTTAGTTATTCTTAGAAGACGGGGATATCTTCATGGCCTCTTTCCTTTGATACCGCTATTTAAATGATCACTTATTAATATATAATCTGGTTGCTCAAGTAAAAGGTATATTTTAAATGACCTTGAAAGGGCATTTCCATTTGTGACTTAAGACCTGCCAAGCAATCAAATAAGAAGGCAGTCACCAAAATCCTTGCTAATAATAATGAATTCCACATTTAAATTTGTACTTCTCATATATTCATGGATATGGGTAATATAGCTTCCATCACCATAATGCAGATACATTTTTATTAGATTCATCTATAATATTAGTGGAAAAACTACATTTAGCATAACTCTCATTTGAAAGAAACTCTGCTTCCTTTTTTTCCTATTATAAAATGTCTGGTTTCAAGTCTCAGATCTGTCACTAAGTAACTATGTAACACAGGGCAAATCATTACTCTTCTCTAGGTCTCAATTTCCTCCTATGAAAAATGATGGTGTTTAGATTAAATTGTCTCATATTCTTTCCAGATCTGATGTCTTATTTATTCATTTACAAATATAAGGTACCTACTCTATGCTGAAGGTCACAAAAGAGACAAATTGTTTCATTCTCCTAACTCTCATAGTTTATCTAATGGGTGAAAAGCTACAAATAGAAAGTTATAATTTGATAAAAGTAGTAGAGAGGTTTATAACAAAGTGTTGGGTGAATTCTGAGGGGAAAGTTATTACCTCTAGGGAGATCAGAGAAGTCTCCATGTAAGAGGTAGCATCTGAGTTGGTCTTTAGAGAATGAATAGAAATTCAAAAGGTGAAGGAGAGGGGAGACTTTCCAGGCATAAGGACCATTAAGGACAAAGGATAATCATGAGATCATAGATTATAACTTGTTTGGATCTTGGAGGTCTCCTAGCTCAACTCTTCAAGTTTAGAAAAAAAGAAAATATGTAGAGGGTCACAGTCAGTGGGGAAACTCTGGGTAAGATATGAGACCCTTCAGCCCAGAGGGAATCTGCTGACAATGTCTGCTTTGGCTCCCAATCTCCCCTAAGGGCTCTTGGCTTTCCTGAGAAATCAGGGGGCGGTGACAACCTGTTTTGAGATCGAAGTACCAAGCAGATACCAGGTAGAAGAGTGATACCAAGTGGCAAACTACATAGCAAGTTGTTTATGTGGTCCTACCTGCTCAGAGTTGTTTTTTGTTACATTATAAAAAAGGGGAAAGCCCTCCAAATAAATGGACTCCATTTTCCCACCATCCTCGGGAGTGATGAGGAGTAAATTGTGGTCTAAACAAAGATGGGTCAGTTCCTTTTCTCTCTCTCCTTCCTTCCCCAAAGTAACCAAGGGCTGGTTCGGCAGCAAAGGAATTTGCTACTTAGTGCTGTATAGAAACATAGTCTTTATTGATTAGAATGGAAACACCGGAGAGCCGGTGGGCAAAATGGCTGCATGGTACAAGGCCAATTTTGCAAAGAGTAGATTTTTGAGTTCTCTCTTTTATACAAGAGCACAATCATTCAGATGCAATGATGTAAGGAGGTTCCTGAGAGTGATGTAAATAAGATAAGGATTCTCTTGTTATCTTTTGAGTAGAGACAGAAGTCTCTTCCCCTGCTGTGGCATTTGGTCTGTTTGAGCAGATTAGAATGGGGGGCTGTAAAACTCCAAGCAGCTCAGATAGCCCAAAGTTTGACCAGATCTTGTATCAAAGGTCCAAGTCCCAAAGGAAGTTGGAGATCAAACAAGGAATACCAAAGGGCTACCGCCCTCAACAGGGAGTGCCACCTCATCACTTCTCCAGTGGGAAGGCATATTTTAATCACCCCAGAATGGAGGCTCTAGAAAGCAGGACACAAGATTTGGTGCCCAAAAGTGGGGCTCTAGGTGAGGTCCTGTACAAGTCAGATCGACTGAATAACAAGAAGGAAGAATCTGTCAGGGCTAGTCTAGTTACTTTCCTTTTTCAACCAAAAAGAGGCAAATACTAAGAAATGAGCCTCCCTCCCCAGGGAAGTAAGAAGCAGGCTTAGTTAGATTAGAAGCAAGGTTTGCTGGTAACTCAGAAGCAGATCACTTAGTTCTCAGATGCTCTGGAGTGCAGTGTCTGAGTCTTTGTAAGAAAATCCACAGACCTAGAAGTTAGTGGGAGAACAACTAACTGAATACAATAGAGTAAAATTGGTTTTAATGAATCCTACAAGTTTTAAAAAGAAGAAAGATTTTAACTTGGGTGCTCAAACCAGGAAGTATGAGGAGAAAAATGAGCAGAAGTTTGGTGCCTGTAGCTGTGGAGGGTACAAAAGGAAGTCTTTTTTTTTTTTTTTTTTTTTTTTTTAGCATTTTACTGATTCATATTGTTTGTTACTATTCTAAGAGATCTGTAAGGCAGCACCAGTTGGACAAAAAGAGAGTTAAGTGAGTTAAGTATTTTAAGTACTATTGCCCGTTGGGCAGAAAGGGAATTAAGGACCTTAAGTACCTTGCCCAGGAACTTGCTTTTCTTATTCAAAGCTCATTTTCAATACTGCCTATACCTGAGCATGCCCCTCTTCCCTTCAACTTCGCCTTCATGGGCTGGAGAAGGAGTGGGAGGGGCAGTCACACCAGCAGCTACACTTGGTGCTGCCCCTTTAGAGTAGAGGTTTAGGGATGGAGCAGGGCATTTTGCTCCTTTTTTAGTGTATTAAAAAAAAAAAAAAAAAAACTTCCCACATCAATCTATGGGGAAGAGACATTTTATAACAGTTAGGAAACAATTAAGTACTTCAGCTTTTTAGGAGGGCTTTTGTAGAAGGCCTGCCAGCATTCACCTGTTCCCATTCAATGGAAAATTGGTACACTGGTGTAGGTGGAACAGTGTCGTTTAATCAGTGAAAAAAATCAGGCCCACTGATACACCCCTTAAATGCAATTTGGTGGTAGCTATCCAGATTCTGACTGCCAACAACAGAATCCAGGATCAAGACTTTCCTCCAAAAATAAGAGAGGAAGAGCCACAGATAACCATAGAGAAGTTCTAAATTTAACTTTATGTATTAATTTTTTTTAAATTTTTGATAAAGATGCACCAGCAGTGTCCAGTGCGAGCAGCTTCACTATCTTTAGATAATCCCCAGATGATGTGGAGAGATTCAGAAAGTGGTGAAGAACGGAAGGGACCAGATAGGTAAACTGCTTGGGGGAAAGAGGGTTTGCTTGTATCTCTACAGATGGAAAAGGAATCAGATGGGTGCCAAAGAGCTATTTTCATCTTATCCATCAGAGAGAGACAGAAAGGGAGAGGAGCCTCAGGGCGAAGGAAAGGACCCAGGAGGCAGCAGGTGGTTCCATTGCTGATTGTGCCCACCACTGAAAGAGCCTGGCAGTTAACCCTTTGTGTACTCATGACCATCAGAAATAATTATCAATAACTGATGCAGGACTTCAACACCTGTAGGAATCATTGGATTCTCTGACACATGAAGTGATGGACAATAGATTGCTTTTGGACTATTTCTTGGCTGCTGATGGAGGCATATGTGTGGTTCTGAATTGAAGTTTTTTTTTTTTTTTACACCTTCCTTCTGGGACTCATGGAAATCTTTATAGCATTTTGTTTTAGTCATATTGTTTCTTATGTTACCACTTGCTTGTATGATATTACACCTTTGCCTGTGTGATTTCTCCTATGGTAGTGGATTTAATCACTGGTATATGCCTGCTTCAATTAAAACAAAAGAAAGGGTGAGATGGCGAGGGTCACAGTCAGTGGGCGAACTCTGGGTAATGTATAAGACCATTCAGCCCAGAGAGAACCTACTGACAGTGTCTGGTTCAGCTCTCCATCTCCCCTAAGGGCTCTCGACCTTCCTGAGAAGTCAGGGGGCAGTGACAACCTGTGTATGATTGAAGCAGAGTGATACCAGGTGGAAGAGTGATACCAGGTGGCAAACTACATACAACAGCAAGTTGTTTGTGTCTCAGAGTTGTTTCTGTTACATTATAAAAAGGGGAAAGCCCTTGAAATAAATGGACTTCATTTTTCCCCACCATCCTCCTGAGTCCTGCCTCATCACTCCTCCACTAGGAAGGTATATTTTAATCACCTTGGTGTGGGGGCTCTAGAAAGCAGGATATTTTAACCACTCCAGTGTGGGGGCTCTAGAAAGCAATAGTACATTTTGTCACCCAAACTTGGGGGCTCTAGAAAACAGGATACAACTGGGCACATTCAATGAAAGAAAGCAGGCCATTTTGTATGGAACATAACATTCATGGACAGGAGTAATGGAAGATAAAGCAGAGAGAATCCTGCCAATTTGTAGAGAGTTTTGAATGTCAAGTAAAGGAATTTGAAAGTCACAAGATCAACAATTGAAGCCACTGAAGATTTCTAGACAAAGGAATCATGTGACCAGATCTAGCTGTTATCTGTGTCTATGAAATTCATAATAACCTCTTTGGATACATTTAGATTTTTTGCTGTTGTTTCTGTTTGATTTCTTTTCTGATGACTGATTTTTGAGAATAAATTACTTTGGGCCATTGGCCAATGGAATTTAATTTATTTTTCAGTGAACATGCTTCTAAATTTATTTATTTTGCTTTTTTAAGCCCAAACATTTAATACCCAATGGAGTACCACCCACCAATCTGGGTCTTCAGATTCAGAAACTTTAACCAAATTAAATGCTGCCCTATTTTGATGTCACAATGAATAGTGTTGGCTTAACTGCAATTAAATAGTCCCCACTGACCATTGAAAGCACAGTACATGATGTCAAGAGTGGTAAAACTGTCAGATTAGTGGAAATTCATTTTCCTGATTACTTGGCAATTTCCAGTATAAACAACCAAAATAATTTTTTTTCTTAAAATCTCAAACCTCATCTCTGAATAGTATAATATTTGTTCCTCTGTAGAAGAAGGTGATATGGTTCCAAGTTCTTAAAGAAGTCTAAAAATGTCCTGGGAATGATGCTTTGATAAATAGTATTTTCTAACCATAAATTAAGAACAATTTTTCCCTTTTTTATATCACCTAGTATATGGAAATCAGGTTCATGGAGTTATTAAATTGATTATTCTTTGTAACTAAACCTTGGCTATATGAACAAGGAAAAAGACAAGTGAACAGATGCAGAGAGGGCTATAGTATGACTATAGAGTGACCTTTATATTTTATACTCTGGCAGGTTAGAGAAAAATTCTTTTTAAAAAGCTTTCATCCTGAAAGTGTGCCCATTTTGTTTTGTGGAAGCTGTATAAGCCTGGGTAGGGGTGAGGAGAGGGTCTTATCATAGATCTAAAGCTGAAAGAGACTTAAGAAACCAATTTAATCTAACTTTTTCATTTAATAAATTAGGTAACTGAGACCTAGAAAGGCTAAAAAATTTGTCCTCAGAATCCGGAATCATGGTTTTTTTCAGGGTATTGCCTTGTCTAGCTGTCTTTGTACTGCCCTAACTTGGTACTAACCCTAAGTCAACATTTCCCATGTTAGAGATTCCTAATAAGAAAAAATGATTCTCAATAATGAGCAGACTGATTTCAGAAAAGCCTAGAAAGATTTACATAAACTGATGGCAAGGGAAGTGAGTAGAATCAAGGGAGCATTATACACAACAACAATATCCTAAAATGATCAACAACTCTGATGGACATGGCTCTTTTCAACAATGAGGTGATTCAGGCCAATTACAATAGACTTGTGATGAAGAGAGCCATCTACACCCAGAGAGAGGACTGTGAGGTCTGAATGTGGATTACAACATAGTATTTTCACCTTTTTGTTGTTGTTTGCCTGCTTTTTTTCTCATCTTTTTTATTTTTGATATGATTTTTCTTGTGCAGCATGATAAATTTAGAAATATCTTAAGAAGAATTGCACATATTTAACATGTTGCATTATTTGCTTCTAGGGAAAAGAGTGGGGGGAAGGAAGGGTGAAAATTTTGTAACACAAAGTTTTGTAAGGATGAATGTCGAAAACTATTTTTGCATATATTTTAAAAACAAAAATAAAAATCTAATAAATGTTTTAAAAAAACAAGGAAAAAATGTGGGTTAGATTAGATGGCCTCCAATGTACCATGCGTTTCTGTGATTCCTAGGTCTTTCTAGGTATAAATCTTATATTCCTATTATTTCTAAATGCCCTTTTAACTCATAATCTCCAGACTTCTATTAGTGTGTGCTAATTAGATTTTTGTGATAATAATTCCAAATATTTTAATGAATCTCTGGTTTCATTGACATGGGCATTCTTTTCAGATAGATTGTAACCCAGCCAGTATTATCAATAATTTTTAAACTTATGTTTATGCTGAGTGTCATGGCTCAAACCTATAATCTCTTAAACTAAGAGAGACTGAAGGTGATGGCTCCCTTGAGTCTGGGAGTTCTGAGTGGCAATAGAACTAAAGCTGATTGAGTTTCTACTCTGAGTCTGGTACCAATAGAGTGAGCCCTTAGGCAAAAGGTCCAGCAGGCTGCCTCAGGACAAGTAAATGGGCCAAGGTTGGAAAGAATGCCAATCAGCAGTGAGGTCTAGTCTGTGAATGATTGCTGAACTCCTGACCAGATAAAAATAGAGAAATCATGTCTCACAAGCAAACAAAAGCAAAAAAAAATACATATATGTATATATACATAAACATATTTATGTGCATATATATATATATATATATAATTTTAACTTTTCAAAAAATTTTCCTCATTTATTGCTTTATCATACCCTCACAAAACTTGATCATATTTGCCATAAAAGGAAACTGATTCACTAACTAATTAAGTGAATTAACTCTAGTCATATTTGCTAGGTAGAGAAAAGGTCTTCAATAAATCACAAATGCTTCTTTTCAAGTTCTTTGATCTTTCCAATAGAATACAATTAGACGTGACCCCTTCAGTATTTTCTCAGGGAGTTGGGAGGAATTAAAGAGAGGACCATTTTAGCAATAACTTTGAGATTACTTATCTCCAACTTGCTATCCTCTGTGAAATCTACATACCATTTGTTCCCCTTAAATGGATGTCTATCCCACTAGGCATGAGAACCACATTCGTTCTGTCACTAGTGAGTAATGCAGTATGGCTCCCATGTGGTACAGATGCCAGATTATACAATGGCCTGCTTTGGGGTGCAGGTGTCTTTAGAATAACAAATTTTCTCTTATGGATATTTGCATTACACTTTAATAAAAACCAAAAATAGCAGCCACAAATCCCAAGGTCCCCTAAAGGGCACATGTTAGAAATCCATATTTGTTATCCCCCCCCTTTCATAATTCACATGAACTAACTCATTCTGTGTCCTGAGTTACTTTATCCTACTGTCCTATTAAGTGGAAACAAATGGGCTGCAATATTCAACACTACACTGGTGAAAAAATCTTGTCACCAAATGTGAAGTTTGATGTTCTAAGTTATAACCCTTGCCTCTCTTCAATATTCTTTGTTCCAAACTAGGTGAAATAGTCATAGTAGCCCCACACAACTGACCTGGGTCTCTGCGGGTCAATAAGTATCTCCACACTTGAGACTTTTGCTTACTTACCCACCCATGAGTCTCTAAGTGTGAGCTGTGAATATCCCTCTCTTAAAAGGTACAGAAAGTGTCTTCTGAATCTCTGAAGGGGCTTACACCCACACAGTGTTCACACCTTCTAAACTTAGAGGTGAAACCTTGCAGGTGAAAAAGAAGGCAGGAGTGAGGCTGGCGGCACAACACTTTAGGAACGTGGTTGCTTGAAGACAAGGGAAAGATGGGTTTTCCTCTGTGTGTGCCCCACTCCTGTCTTTTAGAGGCAAGAGATGCATATGTGCAATGGGATCTCAAGATTTCTCCCATGGCTTTCCCACATCCAGTATTTGAAATGGCCAGAAACCTAAGAACAGAGGTTTCAATGTATCCATTTACATAAAATAGATACTAAGTTGATGGAGATGGTTGTCCATAGTATACCGATTTCCACAAATCTAAATTTGTCCTAGTAATCACAAATTTCATAAACTTCAGTTTCAAGCATCAGCATTGCACTAATACTCATTTAGAAATCTTTGTAGACTCAGGGATGCAAGAAACAGCTTTGGTCAGATTTATCACTTTGCTCATGATCACTAGAAGGCACCATTATTTAGGGGAAGGTGCAAGCTTGGGACACGCCTACCCCTTCAACTCAACACACATACAAAATGAATCCACTCTTTTCTGTATATTTCACAAGCATGAGCGTCTCGTGCACATTTTGAGCATAATCTGAATCACTTTAAAATAGAAATGTCTTTGAAATACAAGAAACTATAGACAGCTCTCATCCCCTCTTGGGTACTCGTGTCTTTAAAGCAAACTCCCAGGGCTGATTATGAATCAAATTGCATTTTACTCATGTCCTGGGAGGGAAATGTTAGGATGGATGGGTGTTGGAGCAAAAGCTTCAGGAAGCTGCTGCTGTTTGCAGAAAAGGAGTTGGCTTTGAATTTTTGAAGTTGTACAGTAGCTTATTTTTATACCCATTCATGAGTCATTCATTAGCACCCAAGATGGTTATCTGCCGTCAGGAGAACAAGAGAGATTTCCAGTCTAATAAACACCATCTTAACTGTCACTGCTTGATGATATGGATGGGGAGGTATGCCTGGGATTTCCAACTCTTGACACCCCTCTCCTGGGGACTCAATGTTCTTGTCAATTTGTCCTCTCAGGAAGCTAACTTGGTTTAGCCAATCCTCCTCCAGTCTAGACAAATATACACAGAACTCCCACACCTGCTTATCCCCAGGCTTAAGAAAAGGTAGAGGCACAAAATGTTTCACTTTGCTGGTTTAATATGTGGTGAATCAAGCACATATTGCAGCAACCATTAACTGATTTTTACACGGAAAAAGGAATCGAAGATATATTACTCTGCTAAGCATTATATCGGAACAGAAATATCAGCATTTCTATATGAAATCTGAAACACCTTGGATATTTGAAAAATAGAACAATTAAGCCTGAATCAAATACGAGCTCAAACCCATATCACTGACCTTTAATTGTATATTTTAAAGGGGGTTAGTCTTGTGGGGAGTTTTGAAAAATTATTGGGTCACCAGAATTCTCTTCAGTTCCATTGGCATTGGGTCCACCCATAATTCCAGAGTCTGTTTTGGTTAGTCTCACGTCCATCTTAGACCCATCACATCAAACTGAGAGATCATAAGCTTCTGTCTCTAGTGAATGTCTCATGCCTACTACTTTCTCTCTCCCATCCCTACCTCAACTCCCAACCCAGATTGAAGAGCAAAGGAAGAAAGCACAGAAAGATGAAAGGAAGTATGTATGACTCATACGATGTGCTTATTAAACTGATGAACTACATGATTCATGATTTTTTTGGTCCCCAGATAATTCATAGCTTTGTAAAATGTGATCTTTTGATTGCAAATGGTAGGTTGTGTTTTGCCACCCACCCTGCAACTAAGAACTAAGAATTGGGACAAAAAAAACAACAAAAAAGAAATCAGATGAAGATTTGATTATTACATCTGTCTTTCCTGAAAAAAACTAGGATCTTGTTAATTTTTCTATTTCCCTCTACAGAATATATATTCTTTTTATTGGGACATGATGAGCCTCTACTCCTCAAAGAGAATTAAGAGCAAAATGAATAGTAGGTTTATTTTTTTCTTGCAGTCACTAGGCCAAATAATCAGCAACATTCATCATCAGTTTACCTAAGGAGAGCCCAATTATCTTTATCACCCCTTTTGTTTTACAAAGCTTTTATCACATTTTGCCTACTTTATTTTCCTTCAACCTGAAATAGACAATCACTTTTAGTTCATCGGGGTAAGAGTAAAAAGGAAGGCAGAGGGAGAGGAGCAATAACCAAGAGAACCTGAACCTCTCTATCACAATAGTCACTAACCTCTCCATTACAGTGATGCTCCTTTCTTGCCTGGGATGTATTATAAAGCTAGAACCTGAAAGGACTTAAAGATTATTGAATCCAATTACCTGATTTTACAGATAAGAACCAAGTTACAGTTCATTGCCTTATTCAGAGCTACACAGCTTGTAAGTGCCTAAAGTAAGATTTGAATGCAGGTCTTTCTTATTCCGAGTCCACACTCCACTCAGGAGGGGAAAGCAGGATTTTTGCTTCTGGTATTTGGAAAATAATTATTATTACTTGTCAGCAGAACCCTGTAGTCCTTGAGGCACCTGAAGGTAGCTTCATCAGAGAGATGCAATGGGATGGGAAAAGTCTGGTGACTCTCAGTGTCTTTCCCTATGTGTTTTTTGAGGAAATTTCCTTGACATAGGAGTGAATATTAGGGAAAATGCATATGGCTATTCAAATTGTTGAGTTTCTTAAGGCCTTGGAGCCTAGAGAATAATAAGAGAATTTGATTTGATAACTACAAAATACTATGTAGGTAAGGGATTGGGGATTATAGTTGGTTTTGTCATATCACAAGGTCAATAGAAGCCTTTTCCTCACTAGGCCTTCTGAGTCCTCTTTCCCTCAGGACACAACTTCATCCAAAATTAGGGCATCTAGATAGTTTCTTTACAAAGTAAATTGTTTTAACTCTTGCCTATAGAACAATGACAGATGAGGTGTATCATTTTAATTTATTTCTCAAAGTCTTGGCTCAATCCTTTTTATTTCTTTTACAGCTCTCTGAGATACAGACCAGAATGATGGGACTAAAGAGGAAAGTCCAAAATAAAATCAACAAAGAAGGTGATGAGGCTGTGTAGGAGACATCATCATCAATGGAGGATCCATAGGAAGCTGCCTCTTATTGATGAGAATCAGGCATCTGCTCATAAGCAATCAGAGCACATAGCTCTCTGCAAAGGTCATCAATGTAAAAGAACATTTGGATTTGGAAATGATTAAAGCTGTAATGAATATTTGCTAGAATGAGGAAAAGATGGATCTTGATACGATGACAAGCACACAGAGAAGGCCTTGAATGTTAGCGTGGTATATTAAAAAGGAAAGGGGGCATAGGGGTGGGGGGAGTATTGGAGTTACACTTAGTCACTGTCAGATCAAACCTTCCCTGTTCAAGGAGAGGGTGTTCTGCACTGATCAGGGCTCCCAGAGAGCAATATCCCTTCTTCTGTAAAGGTAAATCTATCAGGATTTAGCCTCACCTGTCTGAGATATCCCTTAACGCCATCCAATTTCCGTTCTTTCTAATTCCATACTTAGCAAAGCAACCTTCTGATAATTAATTTGGTTTCCCAGGTTTGCCAATACAGGGAAAGGGGCATGCTGAGTTATTGTGCCAGTTAGATCTCTTGTTGTAAATGAATAAATTGGCTTTGGGATTTATCAATGTGTCTCCCGTGAATTTAGGAAGCATGAGGCTGTTTTCTCAGGTTTGATCACCACAGGGAGAGTTGACAACAGTGTTGCTACACCTGCAACTTTGCTTGAACAAAACCTTGAAATGAGAGGACCATCCTAAGATGTGGTAACCTTGAGATCCCCATGCCCTCAAGGCTCTGTGAAAAATGAAAAAAAAAAAAAAGATCTCTTTTTTGAACCCCTTCAGACTAGCTTGTAGTAGGCTGTCTCTGCTCTATTGCCATCGCAACTCCCCAGTCCTCATTCTTAGGATTATATTCAACCAGCCCTCTCTTAACAATCATAGTGTAATCAGAATTCAAAATCTAGTTAAATTAGACTGTGAGAATCTATCTTCTCTCCCAATAAAATGCATATACTATTACCTACAAAAAAAAGAGTTATATTAGTGCATAATGTGGAGAAGACAAAAGACCCAGATATCACATACATACAACTAGGAGAAATGATAGCTTAGTCAAATCTGGGCATGTCAAATCAAAGGGACTATTAAGGGACCCCTGTCATTACCACCCTTTTTCCTGTTAAGGCCTGGAACACATTGCACCTGAGACCCATTTATATCCTCCTTCCTCCAATGCCTGATTCCCAGACTCGTTCTCTGTCCTGAAACCCACTTCCATTTTTACTGTTACCCCCTGTTTCTGGTCCTGAGTGTCTAATATTAGGTTTTGGACAATTCCTTGTATGTGTCAAAATGTGTCACAATAAAGAAGAGCAAACATTGCTCTAGTGGATAAAGCCCCAATCCTCAGATCAGAAAGCCCACACTTCTGGCACATCCTGATGGTGTAATACTGGATAAGTTAAATTTCAGTGACCCAGCCAGGTCCTAGAATGTACAGTAGCTGCAGAACTGCATGAGTAGGAGTACCATCACATGGGATTCTCCATGCCAATGAAAATCACTGGCTCCTTCCAAATAAATGTTTAACAAGTCTTGCTTTAAACATTACTAGCCTATGTAAAACTTGAGTGAATGCCTCCTTTTAATCTTCAAATCATTGGAAGAGGCCAGTGTAGTAGGCATCTATCTGAATTTCTCTGTGTGGAAAGAAAGACGATTTGCTCAGAAAGGAGAAATGAAGATTTGGTGGAAGCTACTTACCTTTAAAGAAATGAAATTTAAGTTTTTCATAAATATCCCTCCTGTCTTAAGAGTCAATATAAAGCAATAATAGTCGTTATCGTTATCATCAGGTGTTTTATGAAGAACAATTATTCAGGATACAATAGGTAAGAAGAGTTTAAAGAGGTAAAGATGGGACTAGTTAAGAATGGGAAGCTAAACGTAACTTTGAGTAAATCAGAGACAAAATGACCTCTTTTCCACACAGAAGCATAGATCCAGGGGAAAAGAATCTTAGAAATTATTTTGTGGTGTGTAACATTGTTATTCCACAGATGAGGAAGCGAAAGCCCAGAGATTAATTTGCCCAGTGTTTCACAGTAAATTGATGGTGGGGCTAGAATTAGATACTTTGGGGATTATGCTGTCTACCGATCTGATTACAAAGAGAAACTAGAACTGGGTCCTCTGACTCCACAGACTTTCTTCCCTAGTTCACAGAGGCTTGCCACTAGGAAAGCAAGGATATTTTCTCCGGTGTCAGTCAGTCAGAGATGGTATAACCCTAGAGGGGTCCCCTGGCCTTCCTAGAACACTGCTCCCAGTACATAACAAATGGCTCACCCTACCATCAGTCCTGTGCACTGCTTCACAATTCTTCAATAGGAGAGAGAGTCGACAACAACAAATCTCTCTTCCTTCAGCTGCTTCTTTGAATTAATGCTTTGCCGTGTTTTGTTTTATGCTATCTCTGGGGAGGAGTGAATATGTCATTGTAATTAACTCATCTGATGAGGGAGGTCTCGTTTATTTCTCCTACAAAATAACAGGTGGTGGGAGAGCTCTAGTACATTACAGTGATATGAATTGCATTTAGAATAAATCACATTAAATAAATAAGGAAACAAAATGACTTTAAGGTACAATTTTTTTATTGTTTTAAATTAAGCCTTAGGAGTGAGCAGCTGCATATCAACTGCCTGTGTGGGGCTAGGTAACATCTCTTCTGTTTCTCCCTCAAGTCCCTTGTCTCCCTTGGGGACTACAATTAAAGAAAGGTTCGATGACAAGATTGTTCTCAAGTTCAGCCTGCTTTGGCCAGCACAAGGCTATGTCCCTCTGGGGCAAGAGACCTGAGTTAGCAAATGATAGTGCAGGAGGTTCCCTTTTACTACATCGTTCCTGGAAACATGTGATTTAAGTAGAAGCTGATGTAGGGGAATTTCTTTTAGGGTGCTCACTAATAGACCGATGTGAGATTCAGAACTGGGAAGGAGTCTTTAATTTACAAGTGAGGGAACTGAGAACAAAAGCGGGGAGGACTTACTTAAGCCCAGACTAGAAATGAAAAACTTCTGTCTTCTGCTTCCAAATCCAGGTATTGGTGTGTGGAACATCAGCAGGTATACTGTCTGACCGTCATCTGGTAGTGGTAACGGCTCAGTGGAGGACATAGCTGGTATGGAGTTGGTGAGAAGTGGTAGAGCACAAGCAGAGAAGCCATTAGCAGAGGGAGGGAAGAACAAGTACGGCTGTGGTATCTATGCCATTGATTCAAGGTCCTTTTGTCGGTGGAGATGCTGATGTTGGTCCAGTCTATTCCTTGTGTTTCTATTGAACCTGTACACACTGAGTGAATGGAGGAAGTAAATAGTAACAAATCTGTGACATCAAATTCAGCTTAATACTCTCTGTGAATGGTAAAAACTGAAATTATCTCTATCCCTAGAAAAGAGTGCTAATTGTAGGACTACTTTATTGTTTTAATAGGTTTAATTTTTTTTCAATGAAAAATACCTACTTTCTCTCTCCTACCATCACTCCTCCTGCAAAGGAGCAAAACAAATTGACTGAGCTTACTTTTCATGGAATAATAGGTAGCAAAAGTTAATTTCAACTTGTTCTTGCTTCTCAAATATCTTCATCTTATATAACATGCAATCTAAACAATAGAACTAAATATAGAGATAACGGCTGGCAATTCTTATAAAGCACCCATTTCTACAGGAAGCCTTTCCCAATGTCTCTTAATTTAGGATCTTCCCTCTCTTCATTATTTCCAAATTATTTTCTCTATCTCTTGCTTGTATATAGTTGTTTGCACATTTCTTTATTCATTAGATTGTGAGCTCCTGGAAAGCAAAGATTTTGAATCTCTAGTATGTAGCACAAAGCCTGGCACATTGTAGAACCTTAATAAATGCTCATTGGCTAAATGCTAACTAAATGCTCACAAATTCTATTTTAACATTATAAATTAGTATTATAATTATTTGTGCCTATGCCTGACCTTCTGTTTTAAACTTTTAAGCTCTCTAAAGATGAAGATTGTATCTTTTATTATTCATCTTACTATCTTTCCCAATGTCTGGTGCAATGATCTGCACATACTAGCTACTTAATATATTGAAGTAAAACCATTAAATTAACAGCAATATCAAAAATTTTAGTCATAGGGAGAACAAAATTCTATGTTAAGAACCTTTGAGCTAAAGTACATCTAATCCTACTTGCACCTATTACTACTGGAATCACCTGTGTAGTATCCCAAAGAAGTGTTCAGCCCAAAGTAGAAAGTAGGAATTTTGATTTAACAGGAAAATTCACTTGTGATTGGGAGACATTTCAATTCAAGTTCTATAGAACTTATGAAGCTCTTGCTATACAGCAGGTGCTCGGCTAAACTTTGGGAATGCAGAGATAAAACAAAACAAAACAAAACAAAAATCCCTGCTCTTAAGGAACCTATAGTGTCCTGGAGAAAATCAATATATAAACATAAATCTAGGGGGCAGCTAGATGGAGCAGTAGATAGAACAGTGGCTCTGGAGTCAGATGGACCTGAGTGCAAATCCAGCTTCAGACATTTAACACTTACTAGCTATGTGACTCTGGTCAGGCCACAAGTCCAATTGCTCTGCCAAAACAATAAGAGTAACAATAGCAACAAAATAACACAAAAAATGAACCCACAAAAACATAAATATATAGTAAATATGTCTATTATAGATAAATTTAAGTAGTATAATGGATAGAATGCTGAACTTGGAATTAAAAAGATTTGAGTTCAAATTCTTCATTTGATATTCCCACATGATTGTGATCAAATCACAGTCTCTATAAGCTTATCTATAAAATAAGGATGTTTGACTAAATGTTTCCAGTATTAAATCTAGGATCCTATGAGAATCTTATTCATTGGATCCATACTAGAAATCCCTCTACTTTAGGTCATAACTAAACATCAAAGTAGGACTTTAGAGAAGAGCTATATCCATACTAATGTATAAGCTAAAATAATATGAAAAAACCTTTTTCCTCAAAATATTAAAGTATTTAAAATATTAAATATTAAATTGCATTTTCTATGTAAACTAACAATGTACTTCCTAACTGATCTGTAAATCAATATTTGTAAACTAAGCATTTTCATTCCTTTAGCTGTAATTGTGCTCAGAGACATTCATTGCTTCCTTTTGGGTGTGGCTATGAGAGTACTGAACATAATAGAGCAAACACCTTAACTAAATCTAGTCAAAACATTTCTACCCTGAAGTTGATGCCTATAATGAAAATCTGCTTTTCACAAATGACTCATTGTGTGAAGATGGTGTTGAAGATGTTGGAAACCAGGATGGTGAGTGTGTGTGAAAATCAAATTAATCTATAGGAAGATGAGGATCAGCAGTCTATCACAGCAGAGTGTTTGATAATAATGGGATAGAAGAAACAGACACTGCTTGGGAAATACATAAAAGTTCAGGAAATGGCAATGGAAATAATGAATTAGTAACTATTTCAAGAGATGGCAGGGCAAGAGTCAGCAGCAAACAAAGGAGGAATATTATGTCAGGAAATGATAGGGGAAGGATGGCCATGACTAAACCCAAAGTTGGCTGTGAACTGAAAGAGTGAAGAAATGTAACAGATGCTCCTAATTTCAGATCACAAAATTCTACTCCTAATAGCTATCTCAATTTCAGTTCTTTGTTGTGTTTCCTTGCCCTCTGCCAGTTGTGCTAACTGGCAAAATCTTGTGTGTGGGCTAATAAATGTTTGATTCTTATATGCTGCTTTGGATTCCAGATTATCAGTTTGAACACCCAAGCAGTTCATTAGATTTTGGACTGGAAGAGACCTTAGAAATCCAAGTATAATCCCCCTCATTTTACAGATGAGAAAACCAAGGCCCAGAATGCCTTGCCTCCCACAGACAGTAAATAGCAAAGATGGGCTTCAGAACAAGCTTTTCTGACTCCAAATCCAGAGCATTTCCCAGTTCACTGTAGTTGTTCATTCATTTTAATCATATCTGACTTTTCATGACTCTGTTTAAGGTTTTCTTAGCAACTATACTAAAGTGGTTTGCAATTTCCTGCTCCAGTTCATTCTACAGGTGAGAAAATTGAAACAAACATGGTTAAATGGCTTGTTCAGGGTCACAGATTTGAATTTAGGAAGATGAGTCTTCCTGACTCTAACTCTCTATCTACCTACTTGCCTCTTAATTATACCATATTAAATAGCCATCTATTTATATTACCAATTGTCAATAAAAGAATAAATTTAATTCATTTCTGTACCTAAAATCCTACTTCTCCTTTGTTTCTGTTCTTGCCAAAGCTATTTCTTTCTACCCTTGTTACTCAAGGACTATTCTTACACAATCCATAATGGAAAATTGACTCTGAAATTTAAGTCAAAATAAATTAAATTTCAAGAATGAAAATTCTTTTAATTGACAGAAAAGATTTTTCCCCTGTAAAGAGCTTTTCTATTATGTACAATAAAGATCCTTTAAATTTTAGGCATGAATTTGGTTTATTTCTGTCGCTGCTTCCTGTAGGGGGAGCTGATTGGCAATAACAAAATTTGTAGTCTAGGAAATGAGTGATTATTATTTGCCAGGTTGAATTATTAGGTCAGAATTATTTGATAATTTGTTTCAGAAGATATATTCTCAAAATGTAGTGTCTGGATTTGAAACTGTGTTTTTAAACTATTCCTAAGCCTCTCAAATTTTATTTCACCAAGAAAAGTCATTCCAATGCAAAAAAAAATTAGTTAACCAGATGAATAATCAGAATTTTCAGAAAAAGAAATAATAACTTAAAAACTCAAACTATCTGAAAGGTCATGTAAGCTATATCTTTGATTTTACAGTTACAACAACTAAGCTCAGAGAAATTGAATGACCTGGCCAACATCACATGATCATTTCATGCCAAAGTCCATAATAGAACCCTGGTCTCTTGGCCTTGTATAGTAGTCTGCCTGTAGAGAGAATAGTTCTCCATTACTTTAAGTCTTTGAAAAAGTACTAAATTTCAAGTTGGAGGACCTGGGATTACATCTCTGCTCTGCCATTTGCTCCCTTTTAACCTTGAGCAAATTATTAGACCCTTTCTGGGTCTTCTCATCAGTAAAACAAAGGAGTTGGAATAGATGAGTGTTAAGATCTTTTCAACATTTTAAATCTTTCCTTTGATCTATAATCTAAGTGGAAGTTGGAATGTGGTAGGATGAATTTCTATTTAGATACAAGTTAGGCAAATGACTTATAAAATTCCTTCTAACTCTGCAATCCTGTGCTTTTGTGACCTATAACTCTCCTTGGTCATCAGTGCAAAAAAAATTAGATTCACTCATAAAAATCCTGAAAATTATCAGACCAATCTCCTATTTACAATCTTTTTTCCCAATAAATTTTCCATATCTGGATCTTAACAAAATATTTCTTTTGTGTTATGTGAAAGTAGAAATGAATCCAAAGAAAAACTAAGATAGGAAAACCACACAAACCAGACCAAGTAAACAAAAAGGAGGTGTATGCTTAAAGCAATACAATTTTGAGAGCATCAAGGTCCTAAGACTTGTGGCATCTGAAAGATTGGAGAATACTAAACAATTGGGGAGAAATGGGTTGTGACACATTACCAACAATAAATTGTATACAAGAAGTAATACAAAAGCCTTATCAAAAAAAGATCTAGGGCCAGAAAAAGAAGAGGTAGGTCAATCAGGTAACCAGAGTAAAACAGAAGAAATGGACAGCAAAAGTGCTAAAATTGTTACCCACATAATATGGAAAGACCTGAAAGAAGGTTCTTATCACATGGAATGTCTCACTTCTAAATTAATTCTAAGAATATTATGGACAAAAGTCACACAGTAGAAGAGGGTGTGAATAGGCCATGGACTATACTGCTGAAGAGAATATCTATATTGATGAGATTCATATAGTGCTGAAATCTTCACATACTTTGCTCACATAGTTCTGGTTCTCTGACTGAAACTTTTTTATTGTATCATCATGTGTCTGATATAGTTAGCTACTATACTTTTCAAGGCTTCTCTTTTGTGTACATCCTGAAAATTTTCATCATTATTACTCATTATATACAATGGTTATTGCTTTTACCTCCTGAGATTTCTAAACAGAATCACAAAGGGCTAATTGAAAGGCATGGCATGGAAATATAAAGAAAGGTGGGGAAATGAAGCTTGGAAAACTGTGGGGAATGTGAAATCTGCAGTAAGTAACCATCATCCCTTTCCTGGCTGATGAGTCCATCTGTTCTTTGGCTTGAAGTAGCAGGTTAAGAATGAATAAACCATATGTTTTTGAAAAGTATGAGTACATTGTCAATCAGCTTCCACTTAATGTGAAGGTGATTAGGGCATCCGTAGGCACAGCATCATAGTCATTTTAAGGATGGTCAATATCTTCCAATGACAGCAGGCATTTTGGTGTTATTGTTGTGATTAGATAGTCTAAAAACCTAAGAGTATGAAATAGCATTTTTAGAAAACTATCTTTAGTCACTAACTACGTACTAGTTTCTGCTCTTTGCCTTTATAATTTCCTCAGGCAACTGTGGGATGGGAAATAATATTTATTCCATTTTAAACAATTACCAGATCCAATCGTGACTCTTATGTTTGACTTTCCAAAACCCCTTTAAATACTTCCAAAGGATTCAAAGTTGTTTATTTATCAAATCAATGTCTTTGGCAAATGCCTTCCCTTATGAAACTAGAAGACTGCCCAGCAACATAAATGAGTTGGTTCTTTCTTCCTTAGCCAATAGCAAAATAATTTGTGGCAAAGAATTGGATGCTGACAGGGAAGAGAGACAATAGGAAATTCAATCAGGAAATATTTCTTCAACTGAAAATAGATGCAATTACCTTTTATCTGTTAAAAAAAAAAAAAGAAGATACATAATAAAGGAATCCAAAGAACAATGACAAGCATTTTATTAAAAAATTATGAAAGATCCAAATACATTTAGGATATTTTACTTATCAATTTTCTTGAAAGTTAATATCATAGGGTGAGCTATTAGTTCAGAGAAAGTAATAGGACAGTTTTTAAGGGCAACCTATTCACCTGAAATTACTTTTAGGAATAGGCTAGTTTCAAGGGTAAAGAACTTCAAAAAATATCCCAATTGTTTTGTTTTCATAGAATTTACTGAGCATTTCACTTTTTTAAAAATCACTTTTTAGAGGAGCAGAAAATTAAACAGCTAAAACCCAATCTAATAACTGAACAAAGGAAGAAGAAGTGATTAGAGTCTGTTAGGGAAATGTAGTAATCATTATGAATACACAACTATTACTTTTCACAGAGATCTGTGTGTGTGTGTGTGTGTGTGTGTATGTGTGTGTGTGTGTAGCTAGATTTCGATTAGTGTGAATAATGAATCCTAAGAAGTGACTAAGTGACTAAGAAAGTTGACTTTGCATTAATCAGTTATATTTATGTAAAGTATGGTCATTGTTTATAGTAGAATGGAAATGCCCAGTCAAATTCAAATAATATGATCAATTTGTGGGATTTGTGTTAATTAGAGCTAATTAGCTCTCTGTGTGAGTTTATATGTAGTATGTATGTATGAGTATATATAATGTGTATATATATACATACATATATATTGTGCATATATATATGTGTATATAGATTTGAGTTGGTGGGAGCTGAATCACCTCCTTTTGAGGTGATTAGGATATGTAAGGTAAAAAGCACTGAGGGGAGCTGAAGATAAACTGAAGCCTGCTGGCAGAAGAAAATAGAGTTGTGAATAGCTCAGCTACATTTCAACTTAGTTCTTTTCCCTCAATGATTAATTATATTGTAAATGGCAAACAATCAAGTACTTGCATTATAGTGACTATTTTATACATAGGTTGCAGAGAAAGTACTTATGCAGAACTCAGCTATAGAGAATTCCTTATACTCTGATCAACAAAGTATTGTTACAAATAAATCATTTATGGAAATAGCTTTGTTGTCTATAGAATTCTTATTTTAAGTGCTTATTATCATGGAATTTTCTTTGTGTCCCAAATGGAATAGATTTCTGGGATTCATTTTTGGTAGTAGTAGTAAAGTGATGGTATTCACTGCTTCATGACTGTTTTTAGGGATGGGTTAAGAGGCAGGACTGCAGAATAAAAAACAACTACAATCCCTACTTTCCCTATTCTTATAGCCTAAAGGATGTTTCTTTAATTTTAAGAACAGAGGAAGGAATTTGTGACCAAAGGAGAACTAAAGATCATTATTAATCACAAAATAGAAAATTTTGATTACATCAAATTAAGAAGCTTTTGTACAAACAAAACTAATGCAAACAACATTAGAAGGGAAGTAACAAATTGGGAAAACATTTTTACAGTTAAAGGTTTGGATAAAGGCCTCATCTCCAAAATATACAGAGAATTGATTCTAATTTATAAGAAATCAAGCTATTCTCCAATTGATAAATGGTCAAAGGATATGAACAGACTATTTTCAGATGATGAAATTGAAACTATTTCCACTCATATGAAAGAGTGTTCCAAATCACTATTGATCAGAGAAATGCAAATTAAGACGACTCTGAGATAATTACTACATACCTGTCAGATTGGCTAAGATGATAGGAACAAATAATGATGAATGTTGGAGGGATTGTGGGAAAACTGGGACACTGATGCATTGTTGGTGGAGTTGTGAAAGAATCCAACCATTCTGGAGAGCAATCTGGAATTATGCCCAAAAAGTTATCAAACTGTGTGTACCCTTAGATCCAGCAGTGCTACTACTAGGCTTATATCCCAAGGAAATACTAAAGAAGGGAAAGGGACCTGTATGTGCCAAAATGTGGCAGCCCTTTTTGTAGTGGCTAGAAACTGGGAAATGAATGGATGCCCATCAATTGGAGAATGGTTGGGTAAATTATGGTATATGAATGTTATGGAATATTATTGCTCTGTAAGAAATGACCAGTAGGATGAATACAGAGAGGCTTGGAGAGACTTACATCAACTGATGCTGAGTGAAATGAGCAGAACTAGGGAATCATTATACACTTCAACAATGATACTGTATGAGGATGTATTCTGATGGAAATGGATATCTTCAACATAGAGAAGAGCTAATCCAATTTCAATTGATCAATGATGGGCAGAATCATCTCCACCCAGAGAAGGAACACTAGGAAATGAGTGTAAACTGTTAGCATTTTTTTGTTTTTCTCCCCAGGTTATTTTTACCTTTCGAATTCAATTCTTCCTTTTCAACAACAACAAAATTCGGTTCTGCACATATATATTGTATCTAGGATAAACTATAACATATTTAATATGTATGGGAATTCCTGCCATCTAGGGAAGGGGGTGGAGGGAAGGAGGGGAAAAATTCAGAACAGAAGGGTGTACAAGGGATAATTTACTTTCCTGAGTCTTTTGTGCTTATCTTGGATCATTGTGCTACTGAGAGGAGCTGGGTCCTTCATAGTTGAGCATTACACAATATTGCTGATACTATGTACAATGTTTTCCTGGTTCTGCTCATTCACTCTGCATCAGTTCATTTGTATAGCATTTTAGAACTGTAAAATGTTACATAAAATAAATATAAACTGTTATACTAGAGAAGAATTCAAACCTGTGGTTTCACTAGCATAAAGAAGTCCAAAGGAAAGGCTGCTCTCTGTTTTCCAACTTAAAGACGTATTAAGAGATATTGAGAGACTAGAGAATTGAGAGACTAAAGGCTTTACCAGGGATCATATAGTCAATAAATGTGTCAGATTCAAAACTTTAACCTTGATTTTTCTGGTTGGAGTGAGCCATCCATATACTATACCATGCTTCTTTCAAATAATTGCTAAAAGACTTGTTAAGAGTCAACTTGATACATAATTCCATTTAATGCTAACTTTCCCCTGGCTATAGGACATTAAATATTAGTGGACTTATTCTTCAAAATATTTTCTCATCTTTGAGTGGGACTTGAGAAATAAGGAACTTCATTTATGACCAACATCATTGTTGGTAGCAGAAACAAAAATTCCATATTCACTGATTGCCATGACTTTGGGAGAGAAGGGAAGATGGAAAGGCAGAGTTATAGAATACAAACTTAACAATAGTCCCTGCTTTCTGTATCCCTATAATCTATGGGATATCTCCTCAAATTTAAGAGGACTTAAAATGTGAAAATTTACAGGACTTATTCAAACTCCCTTCCCTTTTCTTATTTAAAATATTTTACTAAATATATTTAGTTCTATTGATGACACAAAAGTGGATTAAAGAAAGATGATGGGGAAGGAAAGAACACCACTATCAGAATGATAAAATAAATAATTTCCTTTCAAAGACTGTTGTTATGTGAAATTTTAAATAATCTTCTAAGCAGAGCTTGGGGGCATCTGTGATTTTTAAATGGAACTATTCTGTTTCTAGGGAAATACATACTTTTAAAAATTAAGCTTGAGGCTAAAAGCCTTCCACAATAAATCTCCCTCTGGCACCCTTCTCTAGAGACAAATATACCTTGAAACCTTCAAACAAGGCACTCATGGAGCTTATCAGCTGGTGTCTCCCTTATACTAGAGAAGTTCCTTCTTTCTCATTAAGAAACACAGGTCAGCTGGACATCTCCTGAGGTTGTTTTTTGTTTGTTTGTTTGTTTTTTTAAATAAAATTCCCTCCCTCCAAGGACTATAATTTATTTCTTTCTAACAACCCTTAGGGAGCAGAAAGCAGACACTTTATAAGTGATTATTACATCTATTAGGAATCCCAATTCCCACTTTCCTGATGGCATTAAAAAAATAAAAACACCAAACCAACTACAATTCCCTTGGCTCAAAAGTGAACTCAAGTGCAACTTGTCCACAAACTATAACATCTAACTGGGATCTTTCAACATTTCTCTCACTTGCATAATGAGTATATGCTGCTAGCAGGAGATCTAGATGAGCTGTACAAACGACAAACTTTTCAAGAAACTACTCTGGGGAAAATACACTGCAAAGGCTAAGTGCCATTTAGTTACTTCAGATATTCATGCTTGACAAAACTCTATATTAAATTTGAAATAAAACACTTACATGCACAGTAATTCTTCAACTCTAAGTAAGTCCTAAAAATACAGAATGTTAGAATTTGATGACCTTCTTCCTCCACCTGAACAGTGTGTATGCCCTCCCAAATTTTACTTTTCTTATTTGGAGTAAAATACACATGGAATCAGTGTAAATCAAGGCTTTTTCATTATGCCATAGAAACTTCCTCCTTCAATACTATCTCCTTGCCCTGGATTTCATGGTCAGAAGTACCTGCAGCTTCTCCCTCTGGTTGGATGGACTCCTTCCAGAATCTCTGTATAAGCAGGGTTCCCAGGTCAGTCACTTCTTAATTCCTCATCAGATTATAATATGGTCTCCTCCATCATGTCCCTCATTTTTTTTCAAATTTCTTTTATATTTTTTCCATCATTATAATATGAACTTGCTGATAGGAGGGGCTGTCTTAGTTTTTATTTCTATTTGTATTTCCAACCCTTAGTACTGTTGTCTAATGCATGGTGACTGTTTAATGAATGCTTACTGATCGACTGAATTGGAATTCTAAAAGTGAAACAGATAGCAGATCATCTATTCTAATTTATTAATTTCAAAGATGAGAACACTAGGATTGGAAGAGTCAAAGTGACTTGCCCAATACTATTTAGATAACTAAAAACAATAGTGTTGGAAGCTGAACTCAGTCTCAGGATTTCAAATTTAGGGATGAGTAGTCTGGACTACATTATGTTCCCTTATATTATTTTCTCTATTTTACATCTAAAGGATTGAAGCCCAAACTGGTAAATTCATTTATCCAAGATCACAAAATTGGTGAATATTGGAGCCTTGGCTCCAGTCATGTCTTTTGACTGTCAAGTGTGATGTCCTTCCCCAACAAAATGTGAATTTCCTATTTCATCTCTATACTGTAAGTAGAACATTTTCACCATGGTAAAAGTAAGGGCCAGGAATATTACCATCTCAGAAGAATAGGGATGGGATCAGAATAAGATGATGAATATATCATACTTTGTGGATGTTTTTGTTCTGATGAGGACATTTGTCTTCATAAATGGGACATGTTCTTATATTCCATGGTCTGCCTTAAGGCAATTTAGCAAGCTAATTTATCTCAGATCTAGAACTATGTGATCAATAGCTAAATAACATAATATTCATGGGAAATCATGCAATCCAAGGCAGGAATTTTCTGTACAAAAATCTCTAAGAATTGGATGTTCAGCATCAACCTGTAGACCTCCAGTGCTCCAGAACCTTTGCTTCCTTAAATTTAGTTTAAATGAATCTCTCAATATATTTCCTCCACCCTCCAATTATTACTCATTCTGTGTTGCTGGGCCAAACTAAAAAGTGGATTTTCCATATTCCTGAACTTGAAATACTTGAATCAATCAACAAGCATTTAAGAAATACTCTATATGCCAAGCACTATATTAAGAGGCAAAAGGGAAAGCATCAGCTTTTAAAGAGATTACATTCTATACTTAAAAACAAATCTCATGTCATACCTAAGTTGTTTACAAATTGATTACACATCCCCAGTTCCTTAACAGATCTTCTGACTATCAGGGCTAACTTACTCTGGATAGTTTTCCAGTTTGACATGGTATTTCAAACATAAAAACGTGACATTCTGAATTTGAAAAAATACTCCATATCCTTGCACTGGGTATCATCCTCCTCCCAATCATTCAAATTCTCATCTTCAGTTGTATGCCCTAAACCTAACTCTACTTCTGACTCTACCCTATAAATTCAATTTGTTGCCAAAACAAAACAATTATGCTCTATTCCCACAAAATCTCTCCATTCTCCATTCACCCAGCTACCATTATACTTCAAGCTCTCATCTCTTTTATGGACTACTGAATTAGCACCATAATCAGTCTTTCCTCTCCAATCTATCTTTCATATAATCACCAAAGTATTTTCCTAAAACTCTGGTTTGATCCTCTTCTACCCTCCCACCAGACCTTCATCAATCCATTCTAGTATATAATCCCCTCTTTAAACTTAATTTAAATTTAATTTAATTTTAAATTTTTCCAGTTTTCCTAAACAATGTATCCTGTAATATAGACACACTGACTTACTCCTTGTGTCATATATAGCCAACTCTATTTCCTATCTCTATACAAAGAAGTACTTTCTGTGCTCGTCCCCTTCCATCACTCCTGGAATTTATATCCTCCCCATCTTTGCCTCTTGGAATCTCTGGGTTTCTTGAGGATTCAGTTCAAAACCACCTTCTACACAGAGTCTTTCCTGATATCCCTAATCTTATTGCCACCCCTCCCAGAACCATCGTGTGTGTGTGCATGTGTGTAAGTATATAATATGTCTATATGGAGGTATATATGCACATATATTGCTTCCTCCATTAGAATCTAAATAAATTCTTAAGAGCATAGACTCCCTCATTTTTTACTTTCTATCCCCAAGTTTAGCACAATGTTTTGTGGTTGTTGTGAAGTTGTTTTTCAGTTATTTCTGACTCTTTGTGACCCCATTTTGGGTTTTCTTGGTTTGTCATTTTCTCCTCCAGATTATTGTATATATGAGAAAACTGAGACAGAGTTAAGTAACTTGCCCAGTTTAAATGTCTAAGGCTGGATTTGAATTCAGGTTGTTCTGTCACCAGGCCCCTCTATTCACTGGGCTACCTAGTTGCCCTTTTGCACAATAATGTACTAGCACTTATTTAATTTTTGTTGATTGATTGGTTTAAGCATAAGATAAATACTAGTCCTTCCCTAAAATAAATGAATGGAACATATTTGCTTACTGCCTTAGTAGTGTTACTTTAAGAAATTTGAAGATGCCATCAAACCTAGCTAACTCAATTTCTCTTTCAAAAGCTAGAATATGTGATCATTTTTCTTTCTTAGTTTTCCAAAGCACTTTGAAATCATCAGACCAACAGTAAGTAGCACAGCGCATTGCTATTCTTGTACAGTAGTGCTGTGGCATATAATTAAATCATTAAGAGGCAAATTAAATCCTCCAGCAATGTTCCTCTAAGTATTTGTGGGCAAACCTATTAGCATTGTACCAGTAAACTCTGGTTACTGCATGCAAACTGAGTAGGTTCACCATCAGAGGCTTTGGGGGTACACAGGTGATGTGACCTTGTAAGGAATAATGCGGGATGGTTGATAAGTTAAAGATGGCTGGATTGGATTGAATTAATGGTGGTACTTTAGAAACCTTTTGAAAACAGATCTGACAAAATTTGCCTACTGAGTGACAACAATAGAGCTCATTTTTAATGGGGGAAAATAATTCTAGTTTGTAACATTTCACATTAATTTTGTTGCAGGATGAAGGATTGTAAACCTAAAGCTGGAAGAGACAGAAATTATCTTGCTCAACTCATTTTATACCATCCTTTATTCTTGATAAATATATTCTCTAATAATCATAGAATCATACAATTTCTTAGAATTGGATGGGACCTCAAGGATCACCTTGTCCCACCCCATTTGACAAAAGAAGCCCCTCTATAACATTTCTGACAAGTAGATAGCCAGATTCTACTTGAAGATGTCCAGCAGCAAGAAAAAGAGGGAGATCCCTAACTACTGATGTAGGCAATTCCACTTTGGCTTAGATCTGATTGTAAGGAAGATTTTCCTGACACCAAGTGGAAGTTTCTCTCTGTGAACTTTCTGCCTACCTTAGTTTCTGCCCTCTCGGGCCAAACATGTAAGTCTGAATTCTATTCCACATGACAGTCCATCAAATATTTGAAGATAGACATCATGCTGTCACCCCAAAACATCTCTTCTCCAGGACAAGCACCCCCATTTCCTTCCTAAACATGCCTTGGGCTCAAGCTTCTTTGGCATCTAGGTGTCACAATGGTTAGAGTGCGCAGAGCTTGGAGTCAGGAAAACTCATCTTCCCAAGTTCAAATCTGGCCTCAGATACCAGGCAAGTCATTTAACCCTGTGTGCCTCGGTTTTCCCATCTGTAAAATGAGTGCACAATAAAATGGTAAACCACTCCAGGAGCTTTGCAAGAAAAGCCCTAAATGGAGTCACAAAGAATCAGAAACTGTCTGAATGTTAGTCAGTCAGAAAAATGACTGAAAAGTTACTCAACAACAAAATTGTGCTAAACCTGAAGACATAAAGACATAAAGGAACTGACTGAATAACTAACTTATTTTCTGTGCTAAGTACCTTCCACTAGATATAGCCCAGCTTATCCATGTACATCCTATGCTTTGGTACCCAGAACAGAACAAAATACACCACATGGAGTCTGTCCAGCACCACTAAGAACAAAATTGTCACCTCTGTTTTCTTGGTTTTCTGTGGATCTCAATTCATTCCTAGATTCCTTTCTCATAATATATGTGACCTTCATTTTCCTGATAGAATGGCACATTTCTGGTGGCCTCAAAGGTAGTGTATGGAAGTAGGATTTTCAGGATAATGTAATCTCTGCATTTAACTAAATATATATGGCATCAACTCATATCCCCGCTGACCCATTGACAGCTTTTGCCGCCTGCAGACTTTCAGTGTGTTGTGACTTGTGTTTTGGTCAATATTCTGATCATTTATATGATGACCCTGCTTAAAACATTTAATAAAATGTAAACAACATGAAAGTCTATTGGAAGTCAAAATAACTCATTATTGCTGGTTATACACACATCAAAATCCTGAGGGGGGCCTGACCTGATTGTAACTTTCCTCTAGAGCCATACAATAATTTCAGCTGTGAAAGGAAATTTTATGGCATGTAAGATTAGCCCACACTAATGCAAGGTCAAAAATAATAGAATCAATAGGCAAACTCAATACTGTTAACATTTTGAGAAAATTACTACTAGAAAACAATGTCAACAACAGATTGAAATGGGTCTCCAAAGTCGTCTTATTGATTTCCTTTCACTTGGGTGACAATCCAACTCTTTCTTCTTTGCAACACGCTATCTAATTTTTTTTTTGTTTTTGGTCTTTTTTCCCTCATTTCTGCTTTAACCATGGAATATTTCTGTGTTACTTTTTTGACTGATGTCAAGCATTACATGCATGGAGAAAACTAATATGGCTGTCTATATGGAAGAGAACAGGGCATAAAGACTTATTCCATCAGGCAGGGTATTTAGAGAATCTTTCAGTTAGGGCTCATTTAATAAATCCAGTAGTTATTTTAATTACTGTAAGGCACCGAAGTGCAAATATAAGTGATGTTATTAATAAATTACTAAATAAATAAAAACATTTTTATTAGAATGCTTTAGGCTGGGTGATGGTCTTATTTTAGCAATGTGGCATATATATATAGGTTTTTTTTTCATATCTTAGGATGATGCTAAAGTATGTTGGAATATGGCAGACAGCAACTGGTAGATTTCTCCTACTACCACCCCTGACTTGATGTTCAAATGCTGAAAGTAGATCTTTGGTTTGAAACGTCAGTTCTCACCCAAAGGACCAGAGCAACTAGGGACCTGCTCTCCCTGTCTTTCCTCAAGCAAACCCTTCATCCTTAGCACTCCATCACTGGAAGCCAAAATGCACACTGGATTGGCTGCTGTTGAAGTCTTTTAGAACAAGGCCTTCAGATCTTATGAAGTTCTCACGGGATCCTCCTAGGGTGTGTGGTGCATGTGCAATAATGTCAGTAGGAGGCCTGCTACAAGGAACTGGAAACTGAGAGAATCTCATCAGTTGGGGAATGGTTTAATTAGTTATGTTATATGAATGCTATGGAATATTATTGTTCTATAAGAAACTATCAGCAGGATGATTTCAGAAAAGCCTGGGGAGACGTACATGAACTGAGGCTGAGTGAAGTGAGTAGAACCAGGAGATCATTGTACACAACAACAAGAGTATACAATGATCAATTTCGACAGGGCTCTTTTCACCAGCAAGGTAACAGGCCAGTTCCAATGGTCTTATGATAAAGACAGCCATTTGCATCCAGAAATAGGACTATGGGGACTGAGCGTGGATCACAACATTGTATTTTCATGTTTTTTTGTTGCTCTTTCTCATTTTTTTCCCTTTTTTATCTGGTTTTTCTTGTGCAGCATGATAATTGTGGGAATATGTATAGAAGAATTGCATATGTTTAACATATATTGGATTCCTTGCCATCTGGGGAAGGAGTAAGGGGAAGAAGGGAGAAGAAAAATTGGAACACAAGGTTTTGCAAGGGTGAATATTGAAAATTATTTATGAATATGTTTTGAAAACAAAAAGCTTCATGTATATCAAAAATAAAAATATAATTAAAAATAATTTTAAAAAATAAAGTATGTAGTAGTTAGTAATAGTATAGTAAATTGAGAAAAGCACCATTTTTAGAGTCAGATAACCTAGGTTCAAAACTACCTCTAGTTGTATAACCATTGGCAAATGTTAATCATTCTGGAATTGGGTTTCTTATCTAAAAATGAAGAGGTTTTTTAGCTTAAGATTTATGATCAGATGACTTTAAATCTATTCCTATGATCTCTAAAGTGATTTTCTGCTCTAAAAAACCTATGACCAATAGCATGATAATAAATGTTTAAATCACTGACTCTCTGAAAAAAAAATATATGTATATATATGTGTGCATAAATGTATGTATACATGTAACATTTTTATTTAACCTGTATTATTAATGTTTTCTACAACATTTTCTTAACTCTAGAAAATCAACACAACAATAAATTAAATCCTGATTTGTAGCATCTGTCAATTCTTGAGGTGTAAATGATCATATGGAAATTTTAACAATCAGCTCTCAAAAACTATTTCTAATTGGTTCTAGTACAACCTTGCTGAGTCTGAAAAATACACTACAACTACCACATGATAGATGATTGGAATCTGTTGCTAACTACTCACTTGTCTATATCAGAAAATCTGTATTTGAATTCAGTTATCTAAGTTATCTTGTTGATAACTCTGAGGCTATTCCCTTTGAGGTATATTGAACAAATCCTGTTTAAAGGCTAATAATGCAGGGGGGGAGGAAGTGCTGGGCTCTGAGGGAGATAGAAAGTAGAAATATTGTGCATGAGATTTTCTTGGCAAAAATATTGTAGCGGTTTATGATTTTCTTCTCGAATGGATTAAGGTAAATAGAGGTGCCCAGAAGCACAGTTCTAATAAGTATCTGCAGTCCATATTTGAACTCAGATCTTCCTGATGGGAGACCTATTACTTTTATCTATTACATCACCTAGCTGCCTCCTAGATAAGCTGTGAAATGATCTTAACTAGATACTCCTGTTAAGAAAGTCCCACTAAATTAAAGAATAGACCTCACACATTTCTGATGATATTTCTTGTCTTTGTGGGTCCAGTTGTCACTCATTAAGTATATGTCTGTGTATTCTTATGTGACATGCTACAGAGAGATAACTTTCTCCATTCTAGCCAATCACCCTGTTTATAGGAGATAAAAGCAATTTTTTTTTAGCCTCCCAACCTCCCAGGGATGTACAGAGAGACAACTGAACCATGGAGACATCAATATGTCCTGTGCAGTATGGAAAACCTGACTGTAGAATTATAAACCATCATATTTTTATAATTCTTTGTGGTTTAAAAAGCACTTTATATACATTATTGCAATTGATCCCATAAACCCTCCCAAGAGGAAATGTGGTATAATGGAAGAAGAACTAGCCTTGGAGCCAGGAAGATCAATCCTATTTCTGAAACAGTAACCGTGTGATCCTAAACGAGTCACCCTAACCTTTTATTTCAGGCAACTCTAAAATTACAAATGGGTGAAAAGGCAAGGAATTGCCTTTGTAGAGGGAATTTCCTCATGAAGGAAAATCCTTACATCAGTGATACCTATATTTTAACAAGCCCATGAGAGGCAGTATGGGTAATGGGGAGAGGATCCACCATCAGAAGTTCAAATCCCTGCACTGGCATATATTGGATAAACCTGGACAAGTCAGTATTGTAAAAAATACTTGAAGATCCTAAACTGGAACAGCAGCTTGTCTCCCTTAGTGTAGGAGGATTTTCTCATTAGATGTGTTTTCTACACCAAAAAACCACAGGACCAGACCAAAAACCAACAATTCAGCCCTATGTGATTGGTCATATACAAAAGGGGTATCAAATTCAGGGCAAAACTCCTGAGCTCACTAGATTAATAAATAACTGAAAATTATTTCAAAAAGTAAATAAAAACATAATGAAATACAAATGATAAATTTTCTAAGTCGATAAACAGTGGTCAAGAATCTATTTCTACTTAAATTTGATACTACTAGTATGTATTTAACTTGTTTATTATACAGATAAGGAAAGTAAAACTCATATTTAATATGAGGATAATGAAGAAGATAGTTCACATTTATATAGAAGTGGAACCTATATAATGGCTATAAAGCAATTCTTGGAGCTGGGGAAGACAGATTCAAATTCTGGTTCTGACTCATGTGGATTCCTCTTTTCTTTCTGTCCATCTTCTCATGGATGGAGTAGTAGAACTTTAACTGCAGGAAGGAAGACTGAAAAAGTGTGTGAGCAATAGCAGCAGAAGAGAACTCCCTCAGAAGGAAAGCCTGAAGGCCAGAGAGAAAGTATTCTATTAATTCCTGACTTGTGTCGGGTGACACAGTGAATAGAACACAGGATGTAGAGTCAGGACACACATTTACTAGCTGTGTGATCCCGGACAAGTCACTTACCCCTGTTTGCCTCAGTTTTCTCATTTACAAAATGGAATAGAGAAGGAAATGGCAAACAACTCCAGTATCTTTGCTAAGAAAATCTGGGCCATGAAAAGTCAAACACAACTGAAATGACTGAACTGACTTTCTTCATATCAAGCAAGTCCAGTATATAGCAAACACTTAAATGTTGCCCCTTCATGGGATATGCAATGAGTCTACAAATTCCTCATCCCTCCCATTTAATGAAATAGCAAATATCAGGCATATGTCCTCGCCCGCAACAGGACAACAGAGACCAAGGAAATCATTAGGACTTCTCAAGTTCCATGACATAGCTGAGACTTCATTTCGCCAGTTCTAAATCTATATTACTGTATTATTATTATCTGGTCAATATTTTGCATCTTTTCTTAGCAATATGTAGGTGGTATAGTAGATAGGACAATAAACTTGGACTCAAGAAAACATGACATTGAATTGTTCCTCATATACTATGTATTATGTTCCCTTAATTTCTCCTAGCCTCAGTTTTCTCCCCTATAAAATGGGGATAATGAGAACGCTTAGTTCATAAAGTTGTCATGAGATTCAAATGAAGCATTATATTTCAAGTGTTTTCCAAACTTTAAAATGTATATGCAAAATTCAAAATGTTATATACATATTAACTATTATTATTATCATTCTATAAGAACAAGATAGAAAAAAAAATTGGAATGCTTTGTTAAAATCTAAATAAACTATACCTATAGCATTACTTTGATAGATCAGTTTAGTCATCCTATTTTTTTAAAAGCCCCTGTTCTTGGTGAAGCTATCCATGCTAGTTCTTTGTAATCACTGTTTCCTTTTCTAAATAGTCCCTAATAAACTCTTCAAGGATTCACCTTAATGATTTCCCCCAAATCACAGTCATATTAACTGGCCTAGAATTTGCAGGCTTGATTCACGTATCTAACAATAATAATAGCTGACATATATCTAGCACTTACTATGGGCCAGACGCTGTGCTAAGCACTTTACAATTATTCTCATTTGATTCTCACAAGAACACTGAGGAGTTGGTAATATTATTACCTTCATTTTACAGATGAGAAAACTAAGACAAAACAGAGGTTAAGTGGTTTGTTCAAGATAACCCACCCAGTAAGTTTCTGAGACCAAAGTTGAACTTAGGTTTTCCTAACTCCAGGCCCAACAATCTATCCTCTGAAGTAGGTAGCTTCTTCTCTCCAAATATGGCACCACTCCTGTTCTCCATGATCATTTCTAACACCATTGGCATTCATCAGAAAACACATCTTCCAATTCTTTCACTACCTAAGGATGTGCTTCATCTGGACTGGGTGATAAATTCACCAAAGATGGCTAAGTCTTTGAATTTTTCTTAGCTTTAGCTTCTACTCCCCATATGCCATTTTTGTTCATCATTTCCAGAGCAAAGATTATTCTTTTTTACAATTTCTCTTTTATTTTTTAGAATAGTTTTATTGATGTCTATTGTTTTACATTACAAATGTTTCAAATTACTTTTGTGGGCTGAGAATTCTCTTGTTTTCTTTATAATAACAGCTTTTTATTTTTTTAAAATACATGCAAAGATAGTTCTCAACATTAACCCTTGCAAAACCTTGTGTTCCAAATTTTTCTCCCTCCTTCCCCTTCTCCCCTTGATAGCAAGCAATTTAATATAGGCTAAAATGTTCAATTCTTCTGAACATATTTCTACATTTATCATGCTGCACAAGAAAAATCAGAAAAAAATTATTCTTATTGACAAAGAAAAGACCAAGAAAAGATTTGAACTATCTACATTTTCGCTCTTGTCAGTTATCAGCATTCCACTCCACCCCCACTATACCCACAGCCCCCACAAAGAGCAGTCCTATTTCTTCTTTGAGCCTTCTTTTTCCCAATTTAGCTTTTAAAATGCTTTTCTGTTGTCAAATTTCATTCCTAACACTGTTTTATGGAATTCAACCATGTTCTTATATTTATTTGATATTACTTGCCTTGAGCTCTGTCTTCTATGAACATTTTAAATTTTAGTTTGGATGCCTATGGAGCTAAGGAACTATGGAGCAAGATGCTGATAGGTCTAGTTACTAAGAGCTAATGTTCCCATAAGAACTATGATCTAAGACTCCAGGACTACAGAGCATCTCCAAGATCAACTGGGGTTCCTAAGTTTCAGAAGGCACAGAGGCACACAATGAAGGGCAAATACAACACAGCAAAATCCAGTGGGAATATCTAACCAGAAGCTTTCTGGGTTTGGCAGCTACATGATACTATAATGCATACAACACTAGATCTAGACTCATATTCTTTAGTAGCTGAGAGACCCTAAGTATGCTTCAGTTTCCTGGCCTGCAAAATAGGGACAAAAATAGCATCTACCTCCAAGAGTTGTTGTGAGGATAAAATGAGACAAAATTTATAATGTTTCTTGAAAATTTTAAAGTACATTTATGGAGAATTTTACAGGATAAGACAAGATCTCAAGTCCAGAGATATGAATTCAAGTCTAGATTCAGACATTTATTAGTTAGACAAGTCACTTCACTCTTCTGTTTGCCTCATTTTACTTGACGTAAAACAGAGATAATAATAGCACCTTCCTCACAAAGTTGCTATGAGGATTAAATGAAATAATGTCTATAAAACACTACTATGTAGCTAGAAATCTAGTTAAGTGTAGGATACCTAGGGTCATAATCTTCTTGTTGGACAAGATCAGCATAATGTCTATCATTACCACCTAGTGATCCAACACCTACTAGCTTTGTAAATACAGGAAAGTCACAATCTTTAGTAACTCAGCACTTTTAAAAACTCCTCCCTTAATCTCTAGGGTCTCAATTTCACCTCTTAAAATTAGAATAATTACTCTAGATGATTTCTGAGTTTAATGAATAATACAGAGTGAAGCTGAAGAATAGCTAGGTTGGCTAAATCCTGGTGTTTGTGAGTGAGAGTAATAGGAAATAAGGTGGTAGAGCTTTAAATGTCAGCTGGAGTTGTTTTATCCTGCGGATGAAAGGGAACCAATAAAGTTTTTTTTTTAATTAAAGAATAACATGGCCTAAACTTGTGAATAAAAATTATCTTGCTATCTCTGGGGGAAAGAAAGAGTTGGAAGTAGGAAAGATATTCAGTGACTGAATTAATGGACCTTAGCAAGTGATGAGATGAAAAATGACTCTGAAGTGAAGCTTCTGAGTGACTGTAAGGATAGCAATATCATTAGTAGATTGAAAATATTTTGTGGGGGCAGGTGTTGATAAAAAAAAAAACCCATGAATCCAGTTTTGGTCTATCTGAGTTTAAGATTCTAAACTAAAATCCAGTTGGATACAGATAGTAGGCATTTGGCACAACAGGACAGAAGTCCAGAGTAGAGACCCTACAGTGAAAATAGCATTGATTCCAGAATCAAAGAACCAAGTTCAAATTCCTCTCTTTTAACTCACTGCCTATCACTTCGGACCTGTTTGGGCCATCAATAAAATGAGAAGTTTAAACTAGATGATCTCTGAGATGACTTCCAAATCTAACTCTAACTTTGTGGTCCTTGATCATAACTGGACAGAGATTTGAGATTTATTTGCATTGAGAAGATTAAAGACAGAAGAATGTATTATATAATTTAGAGGAAGAAAATATAGAGAGAAGAGAAGGGAGCGAGCAGGAGCAGGAACTAACAAAAAAAGCTCAGATAGGAAGGAGAGAAATAGAAGAGAGGAGTATCATTGAATCCAAATTAAGAGAAAATATTCAGAAAGATGAGCTGAACAATGAAGAGTCAATAGAAAATAATTATCAATTTCATGTTTACATTTTCTCTCAACATTTCTGCAGCCTAGCAGATAGAGGTAATATTGACTCTATTTTTAAAATGAAGAAACTGAGATAAAGGAGGAGGAGGAAGAAGAGAGACATCATTTTATAATGCTTTGAAGTTTACAAAACACTACTAATATTACCTCCCTTTATTTTCACAATAACCTGGGGAGATAGGTACTGTCATTATTGTTATTTTACATATAAGGAAACCTCAGTAACTTGCCCTACATAGTTTCAAGATATCTGAGGCCAGATATAAACTCATATCTTTCTAACTCCAAACCCCAAAACCCATTGCACCAGTGAGTCAGAGACAGCAAGTACAGACCACTTTAAGTAAAAAGGTAAACATAAAGGAAAGCAGAAATATGCTAGATCTTAAAAGGGCCTCAGAGACCATTTAGGCCAATATCTACTCCGATCATAATTCCCCTCCACAATATCCCTGACAAGTGCTCATTGAACCTCTTTTGAACACTTTTAATTATAAGATGTTTGATAATCCCCAAAGCCACCCATTCCATTGTATAGCAATGTGAGGGTAGAGAGTTGATGGAATCACAAAATATGTTCCTCTCTATCTTGCACTCCCTGCTCTTAGTTCTGCCTTCCAGAATCATTTTTGGGGTTTTAGCTAGGACAGACAGCCTAATAGATTAATACCTGACTTCTGATGGAGCTGCTATGGGAAAGGGTAAGAAATTCAATTAGGGGATGCACTGGTTTTGGATCAGCTTCATCTGGCTGCAAATATTTACTATGTGATTCTAAGAAAATTGCATAATCATGCTGGGTCTCAGTTTCCTCATATATGAAATAAAATGGTTAGACCTGATGATTTCTAGATCCCCTCCAATTCTACATCTAAAAGATTCTCTTCCAGTTCTGTCTTTGCCTTTCTGGACTTTAAACTTATATCTTGAGGGCAGCTAGGTGGTGCAGTGGAAAGAGCACCAACCATGAAGTCAGAAGGATCTGAGTTCAAATTTGACTCAGACACTTAATACTTCCCAGCTGTGTGACCCTGGGCAAGTCGCTCAACCAAGTTGCTTCGGATTTTTTTTTATACCTTTTCTACTACTGCTCCATCCTGGAACTTCCCTTGGTGACTATAGCCTTCTTGCCCTTGCCCTTGCCCAATTTTATGGCCTGACCCATCTGCTTTCTTCCATTGATGAGTTCTTCTGAGACCTCCACTTTGTGGAAGGATCAAGTTGTACTGCCTTTATTGTCCTCTCAATCTTGTCTCTGACTTTATGGACTTTAAGACTATATATTACCTGGTTGTACTTTCCTCATTTCTTCCTTCCCTCAAAGCTTTTTAGCTTCCCTTTATGTGATGCAAAATTGAGTAATAGGGGGCAGGTAGATGGTGCCATGGATGGAGCACTGACCCTGAATTTGGGAGACCTGAATTCAAATTTAGTTAAAGCCTACTATCTATGTGACCCTAAACAAGTCACTTGACCCCAATTGCCTCACCAAAAACAAACCAACAAACAAAAAATGGCAAGTATCTTCTTCACAGGGAAAAGATAGGATAGCAAGGGGTCAATATGCTTTGACACTTAATAGACCTCCAAAAAAGGTAAGAAGGATGAGTTTTAACCACAAGATGAATCTCTAGGCTGCATTTCTCTGCTTAACTAGGCTCTTTCAGCAGGGTTCTCAAAACTGTGAGACCATTTGATTTATGCAAATTGTTTTATATGAGGGATTTCACATCACTTTAGTTATGGAGATCTGATATCCTTAGAATAGCAGCTAATAATACTAAAGGTTGTTGGTAACAAGTACTGTAGATTCACAATGGAATTTAATCGCTGGCACTATAGGCTCACAATGGAAAGTAACAATGCCCTGAATTTAATAGGTTTCATTTTTCAAAATGATTATTTTGCATTTGCAACCTCTCATTCATGATGATGGTCTTGGAAAAGAACTGATCTGAGAATTTTTCTCCTCTAGCA
>NC_133618.1:236646556-236672013 GCF_048593235.1 Sminthopsis crassicaudata | reverse complement strand
CCTTCCTTCCTTCCTTCCTTACCTTTCTTCCTTTCTTTCTTTCTTTCTTTCTTTCTTTCTTTCTTTCTTTCTTTCTTTCTTTCTTTCTTTCTTTCTTTCTTTCTTTCTTTCTTTTCTTTCTTTCTTTCTTTCTTTCTTTCTTTCTTTCTTTCTTTCTTTCTTTCTTTCTTTCTTTCTTTCTTTCTTTCTTTCTTTCTTTCTTCCTTTCTTTCTTCCTTCCTTCCTTCCTTCCTTCCTTCCTTCCTTCTTCCTTCCTTCCTCCTTCCTTCCTTCCTTCCTTCCTTCCTTCCTTCCTTCCTTCCTTTCTTCCTTCCTTTCTTTCTTTCTTTCTTTCTTTCTTTTCTTTCTTTCTTTCTTTCTTTCTTTTCTTTCTCTTTCCTTTCTTTCTTTCTTTCTTTCTTTCTTTCTTTCTTTCTTTCTTTCTTTCTTTCTTTCTTTCTTTCTTTCTTTCTTTCTTTTCTTTCTTTCTTTCTTTCTTTCCTTCCTTCCTTCCTTCCTTCCTTCTTTTTTTCTATTTTCTTCTTTTTCCTTTTTCTTTTCAGATAGCAGATAGTTCACATTTTAAAATCATATATAAGAAGGATTTCTACCCTTGCTTGTTCTATAGACTCCTTTTGGCAGTCTGGTGAAACCTATGAGCCCTCCCACCCCCCCTCTGTTTTTTAAAACATGTGAAGGAAATACTAAATTTCAGTTCGAGATTAATTAAAATAAAGGTGGAACATTTTCCTACTTAAGTTCATGGGTGTGATATTTAACCAAGAACTCTCTTGGAATTATGTGGACCCCAGGTTATAAACTCCTGACTTAAAATTTCACATAAACTTATCACATGATTATTGTTCACAAATGAGGCTACTCTCAAAGCTGTCATTTCCAGATGTAGGAATGAGCCAAGATAAATCTATAGAACTGGTGGGTGGAAAGTTTCTGGAGGCTCTAAGCCCAGTTTCCTCATCAAATGAGGAGTTTCGATCAGTGTGTTCCAATTGATATTCATTCATTCATTTAGAGTACTTCATAGTACATAGTACATTCATAGTCCATATTAAGCGCTTAAATAAATGTTTTAATTTATTCGTTCAACAAGGATTTACTGAATACAAATTCCCTTACTCAGGGGGTTAGATGTGAAACCATGGACTCAACTCTAATGAGGAGAATTTGTATAGGACTGTCATCCAAGAAAAGACAAGAGATATTTCCTGAGATTCCAAAGTGAAAGAAGCTTAGGAATATGGTGATATGTTAGGTAGGCCTCAAACTACCTTTATAAAATTATTACAAATCACTACCCTTCATGGAAAGAGGTCTTCTTGTTGTTCTTACCACATAATGCTTTAATTTCTATCTTTCTTAGAATATTTGGTTTCCTTCAAAATTCAGCTTAAGCAATGTGTTCTAAATATACAAGGCTTTTCCTAAGGGGTAGTGACTTTCTCCCACAATTATCTTTATTTTTGTTTATACTTACACATTGTACATGTACATGTTGTCTTCTGATGGGAAAGAGTATATATTTGTGTATATAGTGTATGTTCCTATACATGTGTCTATGTATATATGAATATGTACACATACACACACTTGTGTATATGTATTTATACAATATATATGTATACACACGCACATACACACACACACACATTACATTCCCCAGGGACAATGCTGTTTTATTTTTGGTTTTGTATTTTCTAATACCTAGCACCTAATAAATGTTTTTTGGTTAATTGACTGTCTTTGTGGAGCAAGATGTGGTACATGATTTGTAGATAAATAAACCAGTAGACTGCTTAAAAAATAAATAAAAAGGTATTAAAGATGGTCATTCACTGGGCCACAAACCATGGGAATCTAATATCCTACATGTCTTATCTTTGAGGATTAGTTAAACCTTTTAAAACAAACTAAAAGTTAATTCAATTGAACTTTTAAGCATAACTAATACTTACCATACAGCACTTCAAAGAGGAGCACATTAGAGCTGGAAGCATCCCCTCAAGGGACCCAACTTCCATCTGTGCCACAGGCACCAACAAACTCCGGGCATCTGTGGAGGGGTCCCTGCCTCATTCTGGCTGCTGGCCCTAGTCTGTCCAGCCTGTCAGGGATCAGTGGCTGTAAATCTGTTTTGCTGCTTACTAGAGACTGTTTTGCTTCTTCTGAGCCTTCTCAAATTTACCCAGCCTGCCTGGTTAAATCTGTATCAGTGATCCACTCTCTGTTGTTTGTACTATGTTCCTGGACTCAGAAATGGCTTTAACCTCCTGACACTCTTTTCTACTCTTTCCTGTTGGTTGTTAAGGGATCTTTGGGACTTTGGAAGGGATTTCGTTTTCTTTTCTTCTTCCCTTTCCCCTTTATTTTCTTTGTAATTGGGATTAAGTGGCTTGCTCAGGGTCACACAGATAGTAATTGTTAAGCGTCTGAGACAGGATTTGAACTCAGATCCTCCTGATTTCAGGGATAGTGCTTTATCTACTATGCTATCCAGCAGTCCCAGAAATTTCGTTTTTTTGAATTGTCATAAGATCAAAGATGTAGAACTGTAAGGAACCTCAAAGATTATGTAGTCTAACCTTCTCATGTCTAAATTACATGCTTAAGGTTACATAAATGAAAAGAATCAAGAACAGAATTTAAACGCAGATCCTCTGACTCTAGAGCTAGTGTTTTCTCTCTGGATCATTTTTCCTCCTAAGTTTCTTCTCATTTTCCCAATCTGAGAAATGAATATGTAGATCTGTAAGGTCCATTCCATCTTTAATTAAAAAAAATTCTGATGCTTTCAAAAATCTGTATTTCAAAGTCCCTTCAAGGTTTAGCATTATATAAAGAAGCTATGACAAAAATAGCTAGCATTTATATAGTGCTTTCAGATTTATAAAATTTTTGCCAAAAAATTTCATTTTATTCTCATTGGGGTTATGGGAGATAAGTGCTATTCCCTTTTTACAGATGAAGAAACTGAGGCTGATGAATTAAGTAACTTATCAGTATTACATAGATAGAGTCTGAGACAAGATTCAAACTCTATCTAGAAACTTATACAGACATACTTCAATTTATTGCATTTTACAGATACTTTTTTTTAAACAAATGAAATGTTTATGGAAATCCTGCATCAAGCAAGTCCATTGACACCATTTTCCCAAAAGCATGTCCTCACATTTTGTCTCTGTGTCATATTTTGATAATTCTTGTAATATCTAAAACTTTTTCATTATCATTAACTCTGTTATGGCGACCAGTGATCAGTGATCTTTGATGTTACTATTGTAATTGTTATAGGTCACCACAAACTACACCCATATAAAATGGTAAATTTAATCAATAAATGTTTGTGTGTTCTGACTGTTTTGCTTTTTCCTCTCTCCCTCAAGTCAATGTGGCAAACTTAATTGTTGTCTTATTTTAAGAAATTGCCATGCCCCACCACAGCTTTCACCAACCACCACCCCAAATGGTCAACAGTCATCAACATCAAGCAAGACCATTCACTAGCAAAAGGATTGTGGCTCACTGAAGGCTCATATGATGATTAATAATTTTTTAAACAATAAAGTATTTTAAAAGTTAATTTGTATACATTTTTAAAGATACAATCCTGTTGCATGTTTAATGAAATATAGTAGAATATAATGAAATATAGTAGAAACATTACTTTTATATGTATTAGGAATTCAACAAATTCTTGTGACTTGCTTTATTGCAATATTTGTTTTATTTCAGTAGTCTGGAACCAAACCCTCCAATATCTCCAAGGTATGCCTATATTAGAATCCTTTTCTGTACAATCAATCTTCTGTTTCTGTGCTTGCTGGGTTTTATGCTGCAGAGCAGGTTACAGCCAGTTAGATTGTAAATCCTGTTCTTCCTTGTTCAGTACTTTTCTTCCTCTTTACTTCTGCTCAGGCCATTCCTTTGTTTGGAATTTTTTACCCCAAATCTTCATCTGTTGGTAACTGCAAGGTCAATTACTACCTTCTCCATAGAGAATTCCCTAATCTCTTCATCTAAAAATTTTTCCTACCTCCTAACAGCAGATTCTCCTGTTATGGATCTATTGACTTCTGGTTTGAATTATATGTATTTGTAAATGTATCTAATCATCCCCAAGAGATTGTAAGTTCTTTGGGATGGGAACCATGACTTTTTTTTTCTTCATAGCTACCTAGTGAGTGTTGTTCCTAATGCCAGACCTAATGAGTACTTAATAAATGACTATGAATGTTACCTACAAGTCTGACACTGATATCAGGGATGTTATAAAGCAAAAGAAAGGCCTCATAGCTCAAGAAGTTAGGAATCTTCCTTCTGATCAGTCTGAGCATCTCCATCCAGGAGGAGCCACAAATCTTAGCAATTGGAACAGTTAAATTTGCTACTTAAAGATTACTTTTCTGAGATGCTTGCACAATCCTTTCCCCTCCAAAAAGATAAAAGTTAGTCCTACAAACCATAAGACACTAAACAAACAAAGCCATTTGTTTTCTAGGAATGATTCTAATAGATCTAATGGGAATTTGTATCTGTCCAGATATATTGTCTCTTCATTGAACATTGTGTGATGGCACATCTGGGATTTTTTTTTTTTTTGATGTGTTCTATTTCATAGAATGTCATAGCTGGAAGAGTCTTGAGAATAAAAGTCATAGAAATCTAGGGCAGAAAGGAATCTAAAAACATAGAGAATAGAGGGTTTCTGAGATCATAGATCATAGAATAAAGGGTAGAAAAGGATAGTATGAAATAAATCTGGGAAGGCAGAGTGAGCCCAAGTTGGGGGACAACATGAAGACCAGGTATTTATGCTTTATTTGATGGGGAGTCACTGACAGTGATGGAGTAAGGAAGTGGTATAGTCGGAGTCATGTATACAGAATATTATAGAGATGAACTGAAGAAAGGATGGCGTAAGGCTGGGAGAACATATAATAACCTAAATGGAAAGGATGAAGACTTGAACAAGAGAGGTTCGGGAGGAGTGGCAACTGATTGGGGTGGAGAACAGAGTGGGAGAAAGAAGTCTAGAATATTCTAATATATACAATTTTATTTTAAAAATCAGAAGAAGGGGCAAGTTTTGGAAACAGTACAGTTTTTGACTTATTGAGTTTGAAAAACTAGAGTAACATCAAGTAACATCAAGATGGATATCTAGCAAAAATATGGCTCTAGACCCCCAGTGGAAAGAGTTTATATATTTAACTTTTGTTGACTATTGTTAAAGTCATGGAAATAGATGAAATCACCGAGGGAGAGTGACTGAAGAAGAAAGAAGACAGAAGACAGACAAATCTCAGGCAGTCGACTGAACAGACCCTTTGATTTACTCTTTACATTTTTATGAAGCAATCAGGTTAAGTGACTTGTCCAGGGTCACACAGCAAGGGAGTGTTTGATGCTACTTTGAATTCTTCCTTAGTCTAGGGCTGGTGTTCCATCCACTGTACCTGAAACTCATATCTTGGAGTCTGGCTAGATTTCTTTCTTAAGGACCAGAAAAAGCAAAACCAATCTGATTCTCACTGGCCACCAATAGATCCTAGACCAAGTCCATTTGGTTATTGTGTGAGTCCTGAATGACTCAGATTGAATGTAAACAGCAATCATTTTTGCTTTGGCCCAAAACCCTAAGAGTCTTCCCCTCCCAGATTCATTCATTTATTTATTTGTTTAGATTTTTTTCTGAACTAAATGAAAGAGGAGATTCTTTGCCTCAATTGCTACCCAGTTTTAATCACTGAATGGGTTTGGTCTCGGTCAAACTGAGATCTGTTGAAGATCTTAGCTTGAAAAGGCCAAGGTCTCCCACTGCATATGGGGGCATCTAGTAATCTTGATCCACGTCTAGTCAATGGACACATCTGGAGGGGAAAGTGAGGCACAGCCCTCCCTCTCATAAATCTAATTCACTTCTATGTCTTAACATTACCTCCCTGATAAACAAAGGAGAAAGAACAAGTTCTATAGAAAAGCAAGCCATTATGATTATTGTTGCTATCCTCAACTTTATCATTTTTTTTTGTATTTTCCTAGTGTCCATCATCATGTTTTCTACATAACAAATAGTTTAATATCTAGTTGTTATATTTTTGAATCAGAAGTTCTTAGAGTTACAAGATGCCTAATAAAATGCCTAAGATTTTACCCAGACAGGAATCACCTCTGTAGTATTTCTGACAATACTTGGCAGATTGGCATCCATCCTCTGCTTAAAATACTTCTAGTGATGTAACTAGAGATAGTAACTTCTAGTTACTATCTAACAAATCAATTTCTTTCTTTTTTTCTTTCTTTCTTTCTTTCTTTCTTTCTTCTTTTTTTAAGAAACAGAATTTGGAATGCAAACACTTTAAAAAATAGAAAATTTCTACACATCATTGAGGGAAATATTATTAAAAAAGTAAATTAAAGAAAATATAGTAACAAGTCAATGGAAGAAATAGTATTTATGCCTTTTTCATGTAAATGAAAGAATATTGATCTGATACTTTAACATGTTTAACATGAATGAGACTGCTTGCCATCTACGGGGTGGAGGAAGGGAAGGGAAAAGTTGGAACAAAAGTGATTGCAAGGGACAATGTTGTAAAAATTACCCACGTCAATTAATAGTCAGACAATAAATTAATTATTAAAATAATTTCAATTAATAGACAATAAATAAACAAGTGGCTCAAAAATTAAAAAAAAAATTACCCATGCATATGTTCTGTCAGTAAAAAGGTATAATAAAAAAATATTGATCTGGAAGAATATAGGATCTCAGATGCAAGCATTTATTAAATGTTTGCTACATGCCATGCACTATGCTAAGTTATGGGGACATTAAAAAAAAAAGGTAAAAATGGCCCATTCCCTAAAAGATCTCACTTTAGAGCTATAAGTAACCCCAAAGTTGGTCTTATCTAACCAATCTGCTCATTCTTTTATTTTTATTTATTTTCTCATTCTACAGAGGAGGAAATGAAGGCCCAGAGAAGATATGACTTATTCAAAATCACACAACTAAGGTCTTGGAAAATTGAAAATTCAATAAATGTTTCCTTCTGCAGGAATATTTCCTTCTTGCCCAAAGAAGGAGAAATCAGTTCTGGCTAGTTGTGGCAGAGAAAGTGAAAATCTTCTGTCGGTGTGTCAACTCTCTTGTTTCTAGGAAAATCTTCCCCATCTCTGAGGAACTGAAGAATGTGGATGGCTGCCTGTCAATCTCTTGTTTCACTCTAACTCACCCAGGCCATAAGGAGGGAAAACTCTCCGGAAAGTTGAAGTCAGCGGGGCAGTTTGCTCCAGTGGGGAACACAGTGGTACTCTCCAAACGCCTTGGAAACCTCACAATGTTGTCACATTCAGCTTTGGGGAATGCTGGGATTACTGAGGAGGACCTGGCCAAAGCCGCCTCCTCAGAGGCTTTTGGGGAGGGAGGGGAGGAGAGCAGGATTCAGCACTTTTAAGTTGGAAAAACTGGTGCTGGAGAATTATTTTCAGAACACTTGGTCATGTGAGCTACCAAGAGTGGATTGGTAAGACTATTAAGGGAAAGACAATGTATTTTGAAATGATCGAGGCTAAGTCACTCTATGCCATAACCACTAAACTGGGCATACTTCCCTGCCTACAGTGCAGCAATGAGACAAAGCTTTCCATTCTCTGGACAAATAGGGAAACCCTCTGGTAATTACTCCCCTCACCAGTGCCAGTTTTTCCTTTCTTTCCTCTTATCCTTTCACCACTTACTACTGTGCTTTAGCCCAGGTTTCCCAAATTACTTCCTATTTCTGAATCTCAATTTCTTCATTTATGAAATGGGGATTATTATCCCTGTTTAGTCTCAGTTTCCTCATCTGTAAAATGGACATATTAATATTTATATGCCTTACAGCCACTTCCCACACTCCTTCAAACAAATAAATCAATCAAATGATTTACAATGTGATGCACTTTAAGTACTATATATATAATCTACAACTTATAGTTGTACCAGTTTTTAGTGGCTTGCTATATAATAGAAATCATATAATTACAAATATAAATATAAATTATAGTTGAGAAAGCATGGTGGGGAAGTGGAAAGAAGATGGAAATGGAGTCAAAAAAGATTCAAGAGTTCAAATTCAACTTCAGAACAGATATAGCTATATCTTATAATCCCTATCCCAAAGTCCATTGGTATGGGACTCTCTCCTTATTGGTGAAAATAAAGGCCCTACCTTCCATGAGAGGTAAGGCAGAATTGGCAAGAAATAGAGAGCTTCAATTTTCAGTGAGTTCAGTTCTTTTGGGTCTGGCCAAACTTAAGTTTTCTGAATGTCAAGTTGATTTCAGCTTTGAGAGATGAGATGGAAGAGACCAACCCTTCCCTTCAGATTGCTGAAGGAAAAGACTTTGGGGAGGACATAAAGGAAATGTCTCTGTCATGTCCTTATATCATCATTGTCACTCTAGTCAGGGGGAATTTTTTCACTTGAGTTAAATCAATATTTGAGCTGAGTTATCTCATTCCCAATGGGAGAGTATCTTCACTCTCTGCTACTTAGTGTATATTCTCTTATGTATAACTACTTTGATTTCTGTTTTGCTACAATTTGGCTAAAAGGATTTCTTTGCTATTCACTTAAATTCATTATGGAACTAGTATATTTGGGAAGGGACCATCAAATCAAAAGAAGAGCCTCAGGGTCTGCTACTGTGAGAAGTCCAGTGGTGGAATTGACTTGTACCATGAGAAGACTTGTGTGACATAGAAGAAAATGTCCAGCATCAAGAGTGGAGAACAACAGAAACATTTTTGGAAAGATGTCAAGTCTTAGATATAGATCTTGGGTTCATTTTCACTGCAGAATGGTGAAGCAATCAGAAATTAGCTCAAGCTCAATCATAATTCCTAGGAAAAATATTTTAAAGGAGCAGAAAGATATTTTTGAAGTCTGGTATACCCTCTCTCTGAGGAGAGCAGAGTTCTGGCCTCCAGCCCCAATCTCTGGCTTTTCCCTCCTGGCAGCAATGAAAATCTCTCTTGGAGAAGGGTTGGGGGAAGAGGCTGGAGATATGGCCTGAAGGTCACTCACAATGACAGTTCCACTCCATTGTTATATATATATAAAGTCATAGATTTTCCTCTCTTTGTCTCTATCTTCTCTCTTTCCTTTCGTCTCTCTCATACCTTTTTGTGTCTCTCTCTATTCCCCCTCTCTCTTTCCTCCTCTCTGTCTCTATATCTCTGTCTCTCTTTTCCTCTCTCTCTCTCTCTGTCTCTGTCTCTATCCCTCTTTTCTCTATGTTTCTTTCTCTGTCTCTCTCTGCCTCTGTCTCTAATCTCTCTGTGTCATTCTCATCTCTGTATTTCTGTCACTGTCTGCCTCTATCTTTCCTCTGTGTCTCTCTCTGTGTGTCTCTCTCTGCCTCTGTTTCTCTGTCCCCCTCTCTCATCTGTGTCACTGTTTCTATATCTCTGTCTCTCTTTGTCTCTCTGTATGTCTGTCTCTCTCTTTCTGAATGACTGATAGCTAGCAAATAATTTAATTTGTCCAAATCTCAGTTTCCTCATCTGTAAAATTGAGATAACATCTGTAGTATTTAACTCATGGGTTGGTATGAGGAAAGTGTTTTATAAACTTTAAAGTGCTATCAAACCAAGAACTATTATAAAATAATATGTAATAATAAAATAAAACTACACAATTATAATGCATATTATAATATAAAAGTTCACATTTCTATAGTACTTTACAGTCTAAAAATAATTCTATCCACTATATTCCTGCAGTGTATGTAGATAGCATATTAACATTTTAAAGATACAGAAACTGAGACACCAAGACTTACAGTGACTTGCTGAGTTCAAATAGCTAAAAAGCAGTTAAGATTTGAATTCAGGTTTCTAGCTCTTGGTCCAAAAATGTTTCTGTTCTTCTTCACTTTTGATGCTGGACATTTTTTTCTATGTCACATAAGCCTTCTCATGGTAGAAGTCAGTTCTACCACTGGATTTCTCACACTAGCAGACCTTGAAGCTCTTCTTTTGATTTGATGGTCCCTCCCCAAATTTCTAATTTAAGGAAAGTACCCTTGTTAGCCATGTCTATTTTCTCCTCCTGGCCCCCACTCCTAATTGTCTGCTCCACAACTACTCCCTTATTATCTTCCTTTTATGTGTTGGTTTTGTCCATTAGAATGTAAGCCCCTTGAGTGCAGGACTTTTTTTTCCTGCTTGTATTTATATTCCAAGTACTTAGCATACAGAACCAAATATATAGCAAGTGCTTAATAAATACTTGTCTATTTGACTTGTTGACTTGTATCATGCTGTATATTAGAGAAAACACAGGAAAGTATGTACGGAGGACTGAGGAAAATATAAAGAATGGGGAAAGAGAGACCCTTATCTCTGCCCTCTTCCTTCCACCATTGTGCATAGTATTCTTTCAGTCAGTTCCCATTTTATTTCTTGGTCTAATTTCTTACTCAGAGGTAAGAAGGTGAATAGATAGGATAAGCAATTATTGGGGTATACATTTTCTTAGTAGCAGTCAGAGATCTTTCTGTGACATGCCTCTTAAAAGAAATTGAATTTCTTTTGGGCAATTTCTTTTTAAAAATTTTTTATTAATCATATATAAACATTTCCATAACATAATAGAATAGAAAAAAGGTGATTATATCTGAAATTGTAAACCTATTATGTAGCCAAGATCAGAAAGAAAACCAAAAATTGGGAGAGGGGAGGAAATCATAGACAGATTCTCAGATAAAAGTCTCATATCTCAAATATAGAAAGAACTTTGTCTACTCTCTAAAAATATGAGTCATTCACTAGTTGATAAATAATCAAAGGATATGAATAGACAGCTTTCTGACAAAAAATGAAAACAATTTGTAGTCATATAAAAAAGTTCTGAATCATTGTTGATTAAAGAAATGCAAATTAAAACAACCTTGAGATATCATTTTACACCTACAAAATTTGTAATTTTTTCTAGAAATTTGGAAGAATGTTTTAGTCAAGAGAATTAGGATTGATTTTTGGCTATGTAAGTCATCATAATTAAAGAAATATAAAACCACATATATGTGTATGTATATGTATACATAAGCAACATGATGGAGATAAAAGAATGCTGGATTTGGGTTAAACTGTTCAGAGGTTTAGGTTTAAATCCTGTCTGTGTTATTTCCTATCTTTATGATCTTGAGCAAAGATCATAAGGACAAAGAATTTAGGCAACTTTTCTGGGCCTCAGTTTCTGTACCTGAAAAAAATGGGAAATTGTACTAGATAGCTTCTGAGAGAGCCCTTCAATTTAAGATCTTATGATTCTAGGCTCCTTTAACCAAATGTAGCTACACTCATTTCTCTACCTTTGAATTCCTCTGGCCCCTATAATATCTTGTCACATATTGTTAGAGCTATAAGGAACCTTAGAACATATAATATAGAATGTCAGAGAAGAAAAGGATATTGGAGATCCTTAAGTTCAGGGCTTCTTAAGCTTTTTCTACTTGTTGACTTTTTTTTTCTGATAAATTTTTAATGTGATCCTGGGTATATAGGTATATAAAATATAAAACAAATATGTACTAAGAATAAATATAAAGAAATTTGTTTCAAAACAATTCTTTGGTATATACATAATTTTATCATTTATTAAAGATAAAAGCAAATTTGCATATTAATTTACATAGATAATTAAATTTTTGCTGAATATTTCATATCTGTATAGTTGTTGCCAAATTTTTTGTGACCCCCATGTCACGTGACCTTATAGGGATTGTGACCCACAGTTTAAGAAGCTTTGCTTTAGTCCATTGAATTCTTTTTATTGAGTAGCAAATTGAGTCCCAGAGAAGGAAAAGCAACTGCCCATGATCCTTTAGCTAATTAAAATGCCAGAGCAATGACTTGAACCCTGATCTTCCAAGACTAAATCCTTTGCTTTTTCCCTTTATATCATACTATCTTTGAAGTACACACTTTAGGACTTTAGGGCTAGCCTTTCCCCACTCTTTTGTGTGTATTGTCTCTCCAGCTACAGGATGAATTTCTTGAGAATACATATTACGTCTTAGGTTTATCTCATATTCCTCACAAATCTAAGAACTGAATGAAAAATGTAATAAATATTCAATAAATATTTATTGTTTAATTGATTGGTTGATATACATGGCAATTGATCTACCAATAAACTTTACAGGATGTTTTTTTTTTTTTTTTGTTTTGTTTTGTTTTGCTTTGTTTTTTGCCTTCCTTATAATTGGTTTATCTTTGGCATTTGAGACCTTTGTAAATTCAGATCAAATTTAAACCACCTTAACAGATATAAGACAAGAAAGAGGGGTCACTCAAGCTGAGTATTAGAATGACAAAAAAAGACTTTTCTTTATATACTATCTTCTCTTCTCCTCCCTACCTCCTACAGTCTTTAATTATTACAGTATTGAATCAACTGTTTGGGATGACATCTTTAATAGGAGTCTCACCAGAATTGTTTGTATTTATGATTTATTAGGCTTATTAAAGCATAGAGATACTAATATAAGGGTTCTCCAGTGAGTCACCTAGTCCACAGGCCCAGAATCCTTTGCAGCCTTCTTTTTGCCATCCCTGCTCTTGCCACCTGGACTCCTTCTATTTATTTTGATTCAATTTCTCTTTTTCCCCCCATTCATACATTGGCTCCTTCTTGTCCCAGCTGAGCTCCTCTATTTTTAGAGTCGTCGTGGATAATTTAGTGGGAGGAAGTTCCCCCGCTTTGCTGCAGCATCCCTAAAAAAGAGAGAGAGAGAGAGTAAAAAACAGTGGGTGGTTCAGTTCAAAAGGACAAAATATTTCTTGCCTGGCACTGGGAGAGGAAAGAAGTTGTCTGAGGAACCAAAAATTTGCTAAACTAAGAAGCTTGAAAGCTGTATCACAGAAGGGCAAATTAGGTGACTCAGATGTGACTCCCAAGAGTCCAGCCTTGTAGTATAAATGTACTTTAAAAGGGGAAAGCTCTTATGTGTGACCAAGAATTTATTCTATAAAATGTGCCTAATGCTGCTCTTCCTAAGTTCCCAAGTGTTGTGCACCTGGGAAGTGGAGTCTGGGACTCCATTCAAAGGCCAAGAAATCAGAGTGGACCCAAGCCCAAGAGATGCCCAGGAATGACTTTGGCAAAGGAGGTTTCCTTGAAGAGGGACACTTGGGCTGATCAATCCATTGTCTCTGATCCCCCGGTGCCTTATGTTTTCACTGAATTGAATTATATAAGTCTTATTGCTGGAAGTTGGAAAGGCTATCCTTATGGGCTTGACAGCATCCAAAAGGGATGAGAGGAAAGTCAGGTGCAAGGATGTTTCCAGGTCCCATCCCAGTTGCTAGCCTGCAGGACAACAAACCCGAGAAGCCAAAATTCAGTTTGTGACAGCTCTGCAAGGCTATTGTGGGATGAGAAGTGGAAAATGGAAAGGTCCTGTGTGTGCCAGCCAGCTCTCAATGCCTCTTAAGTTCAAGCCTTTGCGAGAAAGTGGGAGATGAGTCACTCTTTGGTTGCTACCCACAGTTTTATCAGACCTGGACAACACTGTCTAAAATGTCCATTTTCAAAGCTATGCTCCCTCTGTGCCCCCCAATTTCCTTCTTTCTATGCAGGTGAAGCACTTCCCAGATTTAAAGACCAAGGGGAAAAATGGTTTGAAACTTCCTTCATATCTCCTCATTGAACTTTCCCATTCTCATCTATGTGACTCTAAATCGTCCTTGCCTGAGGGTCCGAATAATGGCTTTAGGTGGGACAGTGAGACCTGTCTGTCCGAACCTCCTGAAAAGTTCATGACATTCTTTTCCTGTTTGCACAGAGCATGTGTAAACACAAGCGTTGCTTGGTTTCCATGCCTTCTTGGCTATTTCATTATTGCTGGCGTCTCTGAGCATCACTGGAAACCTTGGATTTTCTAAATGAATCTAAAAATACTTTTTGAAAAATTTCGAGGTTGGGGAGATGACACAATCCACCATTATTTATTTATTTTTCTCTCCTTTTCCCAGGACTCACCACGCCTGTAAAATTGCCGGGGGGGGGAGATTGTTGGCAATGTAAGGACAGCAGGGAAATGATCAGTGTGGCTTTTTTCAGTGGCAAAGGGGCACACAGTGGGCACTGCCTGGGACTTTGGAGTTCACCACTGGGGACTTCTCTAAAAGACTCTGGCTGAAGAAATAAGGCCATTCTGCATTTGGGCAATGATTTATTCCAAGCAGCAGCCTGCAAGGGGGCTAAGAGAAAAAGGTGTCTGGTGAAAGACTTAAGAACAGAAGCTATCCAGCTTTCAGAATCCTGTAGCTCCTACAAGTTTGCCTGGAGAGCACACTGCGCACACGCACACATATTGGGTCTCCCCCCTCCCCCCTTCCTCCTCTGTCTCCCCCTCCCTTTCAACATCATCCATATTTCTCCCTCTCTAACTTTCTGCCTAACAATTAAGTGCTTGTGCAGCTAGACTAAGGGAGCCACAGAGCCTGCCTTGGCTGGGAGCAGGGAGACGTCATGGATTCCTGAGTGTGAAGTTTGCAGGAAAACCCTTAGTTTAGGAGATGGAGTAGATCCAATGGTTTCCATGGCACTAGATAAACAGGAGGAAACAGTGAGGGAATCCCGTTATTTTACAGCATTCAAAGACTATAAACACTCAGCGCTGGGAAGGAAGTCGCCTTTCCCTCTCTAGTAACCCAGATCTCAGACTACAGAACTGACTTCATTGCATGAGGAGCTCTACTCAGTTCGGATCCTCCCGGGTTCCTCTTCAGCTTCCCAAGAGGACAGCACAGGGCTCCCTCTCAACCAGTAACCACTGGTTGAATATGGTTTAAAAAGAAGATTTCTTAGCCTCTTCACTTTTGTTCCTGATATTTTTTTTAATCCTGAATCCAAATGCAGAGAGAGACTGCCTACAGATTGGTACACTTCCATCACCATCACATCATGAGGTCTATGGATCAAGGTAAAATTCTCACCATCCTATTTTTTTCCTCTATCCCTTTCCATTCCCTTTCTCCCACTCTTTTTTTTTTAACCTTCCCCTTTTCTCCTGAAGAATGATTCTGTGACTTCTCCTCTAAGTTCTTGAGAGCATGTTTGATTCCATTGCTACTTCCCTCATTTTATACTGCACAGGTAGAAGGGAAGAGATGAGGTGAAAAGACAAGAGCCCAGTTCTCTTCCGAAGCGTGGGAGGGAAAATACTGGTTTGACATCGACTGTGTTCTACGGCGATGAAATGATAGAAAGCAACTCTTCCTTAGTAGCCCAGCCAGAAGGATTTTCCTCTATACAAAACATCATGAGGGATCTCTTGCTAACTAACTGCTGGGTACTTAACTATTTCAATACCAAGGATTTTTAAAAAAAAATTTAAGTGAAGGTAGCTCACAAGTTTCATTTTGAATTTTTCTGAAACAAACCAGGATCGATATCACAACACAGAACTTACTTTGAAGGTTATTAGTTACTTTGGTGTTTTAAGCATCAGAGCATCTCAAGGTAGATTTTGGCTATTGTTTCGATGTTCTGTATTAATATATAGAGAGGTTCAGGCATACACACACTTATATTTGTATATACACACATGCACATATGTGTACATATATGTGCATGTTGAAGTGTATGTGTGTACACACACACACACACACACACACACACACACACACACACACATATATATATATATATATATATATATATATATATATTGCATGTGGCTGTTGCTTTAAAGTGCAACGTACCATCAGTTTGTTTAGAGAATTAATTACAATTGCGTTTCTTTGGTTTTTCCCTTCAGTATTTGCCCTAATACCATACCATTTTAAATCTGATGGACTAATTGGGTTTGCACTTTGTTCTTGATCCAGTTTGTGAGAATGTGAGATAAAAATATTCCATCTGGTCTAGATTGTGTTGGGGTTTTAGCAATATAATCATAAATTGGGCTTTAAAAACTAGAAACCAGGGCAATCTGATCTCTTTTTCAGGCAAGGGCTCCATGTATGGCATGGGGCATTCCTGGAATGAAGAGATGGAAGAGTTAAGTGAAATCCATGGAGGAGGAGTTTGCTTCATGTCATAAAATCTGGGTTGAATGTAGTTTTTGTGCTCAGCATAGCTGATTAAAGTTCTCGGGGAAGAAACGACAATTTTAGTAAATAAAGTTGAGGTGCTTTTTCAGAAGCAGGATAAGGGTGAACGCCTCCTTATTAGGTGAGCTGGGAATGTGGGGCAAGCCTGCTTTTATGCCAATTTTAGCTGACTTGGGCCATTTAGGACAGTGTTATGTCAAAAGGAACAGCATTTTTGCCAGTACCAGTCAAGTCTGTTTTCTCTTTTTCAGTGGCCATAGAATATGTCCTTAATACGCATCAGTTATAAAACCAGTGCTTCCAGATAATGAAATAACAGATCTGTTTAGGTGGGGGATTAATTTGACTGTTGTATATACTAGGGCTTAACATTTGATGTTATGATGGGGCAGGACAAATGCCAAATGCAGCTTCCAGTCTGAGAGGGAAAAAAGAGCATCCTTTTCTCCTGTGTGACTTAATAGGAGTTTCAAATTGTATATGAACTAAAACATAGCAAAGCAAAAAGCCTCTTACTCTAGATTTAAAAGCTGGACCCTTGGCTGGGTTTTGAAGTATCCGTCTCCTATCCCTTGACTTCTTGGACACGTGCACAAAGCTCTGTGTGCGTGTGTGAGTGGGGAAACAAGGGCACCATATTGTTCTGGGCAAACCACACTCCGCATGCCAGGCACAAATGTACACACATAACACAATACTAGTCTGGATCCCACATCACAGACAGCTGGCATGGGATGTCTAAAGAAGTCAGAGTCATCCATGGCTTCCTCTACATTTCAGAAGCAGTTCAAGTTACCTTCATGCTGGGTCATGGCAGCTATCTCAAGTTTGCTGCTGAATGTGTGTGTGTGTGTGTGTGTGTGTGTGTATGCACGTGTACACATGTATGTGTGTATACTCTTGCATGCAGACTGAAGGGTTATAATAGAAAATTGAAATATTTGCATAATAAGATACTTCAGTTGCTGCAAAGCCTTCTTAGAGAGTCTCTAGAACAAATAGAAAATATGAATAATGTGTATACACTTTTGTTTGGAAGTCCAAAACAGAAAGCATCAGAGATTCACGTAGATACAAAATTCTCTGCTCATTATAGGAAAAGAATTTTTTAAAAAAGCTTTTTTCCCTCACATAAAATGGATCAAGAAAAGGTTTGAACCCCTAATTTTGGGACACATCAGAGGAAGAAATCTTTCTCTATTAATGCCAGTTGACACCTTTTCTATAGTTTAATAGAGTCTTAGGGAGTTGTCTAGAATTCTGAGAGATTTGTGACAGATGCAAGGTCATACAATCAGTATGTGTCAGAGGGTTACTTGAGTCTTCCTAACTCTCAGATTTCCAGCTACTATAGAAACTGTCTATTTCATCAGAAAAAAATAAAAATAATGCTTTGAGAACCAGATCTTGCTTTAAAGATTACTAATTATATTTCTATAGCACCTCATGATTTTCAGGTAACCTACTATCACATAGATTACCTTTTAAGACTTAAGGCTATCCTGAGAAATGGGTAGTATTGCCCTTAGACAGATGTGGAAACTGAGGCCCAGAGCGGTGAAATATCTGTAATTCCATATTTTTGAACTGTACCCTTGAAGTCAATTGAATATGCAAACGTTAGGAACTTTGACCAGATTATTGCCTTAATTCAGATCCGCTGCCCCACCGTACATCATGTACTATGTTTAAAAAAAAAGACATAGTCACTCCTAACTTAACCTCTGGAGAGGTCCCTATTTATATAATGGGGAAGCCAATTCCAGACAATGTGATATAAGGGAGAGAATTCTGGAGTTGTAATTAGAGAATCTAAGGGCAGGTCTCAATTTTGCCAGGTAGGAGCTATGTAATCTTGAACAAATCACCTAATGTCTCTGAAGTTCAGTTTCCTCATATGTAAAGTAAGGATAATGATACTTTTACCATTTCCTATTACCTTACAGTATTGTAATGAAAGCACTTAGTACGCCTATAAAATCTGGCTTATATTCATCACCATCATCAGACAATGAATACTCTCAGACAAAAAAAGCACTGGCCAACTTGAGGTAATAACATGGTCACCTCCTTATAAAGAAAGCTATTTAACAAGAGCGGAAGAGTGTAAACAAGTAGAAAGAACACTGGGTTTGAAGTCAGGATACTTGGATTAATAGCTTAGACTTTGCCACTTGATGCCTTCATAACACTGGGTAAGTCATATCTCCTCCTGGGATCTTAATTTCCACTTTCTCTTCTAAAAAACATGGACTTTGGGCTAGATGACCTCTAAGGTTCTTTTTAGTTCTGACATTCTATCATCCTATTAAGTCTTTCACAGTCTCTTAGCTTCCCTGGTCTTCCTGGATTATCATTCCAGCTGAGTTTCTTCCCATTGCCATTAACCTTTCATCTGGGTCCAAAAATGTCTAATCCACATGTGATTAATATCATAGAAACAGAATATCTAATGATAATGAACAGGGAGTCCAAAGGAGAGGGGGTGCTCAACATGATTGTAAGACTTAAGTTTTGGTCCTTCCTTAATATACATATATACAAATTCAAACTCTTGCCTTATTTCTTTTTGGGAGTGAGCTAATGTATATTGTTGTGCATACGTGATGATTTATTGTCAATCTGTATTACCCAAGAAACCTACCTTTTCCTTCTTATAGTTGTTTTTCAGGAGTAAATGGAGGTAAATTCACCATTAGCTTTGGGTTACTATATAAAACTTCCATAAAAGTGACTCCTGGATTCTGTGCAGGTAGCCTAATTTGACAAAAACTTCCATTCCTATAGTAATGTAAGACTGACAAAGCCTATTCCTTATAACAATCCAGTACAGTAGAGAGTACAGTATTATTATCCCCACTTTACAGATGAGAAAATTAAAGTTCAAATAATAATAACTATACATATATCATCTTAAGATTCACACAGTGTGAGATATTTAGTACAAATGTTTTTTAACTCCTTTCCTCCCCCAGTAATATCACAGCTATTCAGGTAGGATCACAGCTATTCAGGTAGGATCTGGCATGCTTTTTACATTCTGGCAAATAGGCTGGCAAGTCTTCTATTGAGTGAAATGACTGACATTTTTATTGTGCTTAAAGGTTTGCTTATATTAAGTATTGTCCTTACAACAACTCTGTGAGATAGTGTAAGAAAGATAGTGCAAGAATGAGAATTCCTCTTTCATAGACAAAGAATTGAGTCTCAGAGAACAGTTTGGCCAAGGTTATTCAATCAGCCTGGATTAGAGTCTGTATTCAGATTCAGTTCTTTTGACTCCAGATGAATGTTCTTTTCACCCTATCGTCCATCAATAGTTCTGTTTTGAATGTTCATTTGGGGTCAAACAATTCAATTCAATATCATAATTTAGTTCAGTAAAGATTAAAGTACCTATTATGAGCCAGGAGTTATGCTAGGTGCTGGCAAAAAAAACCCCAAAACCGAAACAAAAACAGTTTAACTGAACAAAAACATAAAGAATATCTTCTCTCAAAAGAGCTACACATTTTAAAAGATGTCCTAAAAGTCTTAGTTCTGTTTTCTGCTTTTATTATCAAAAAATGTGCTGACAGAATTGGGTAGTAGGTAAATCGCATGAACATAAGTAAATACAAAAATAATTTCTGGTGGAAAAGCAAAATTTTAATATAAAAGAATGTTTGTTAATAAAGGAACAGTCATTCCATAGCACAGAATAAAAGGATAAGAATAGTGATAAACAAAAATATATTCAGTTTCTATCACACATAAAATCATGTGCTAGATATTTAATCAGGGCCAAGGGAAGAAATACAAAGAGAAAAAAGACAAGTTTCCTCTTCTCTGGAACCTTATAGTCATATAGAGATATAATAGATACACACATATCTTTGACAGATCTAGGGTTTTTTTTTTCTGCACTGGTGAAGACCAGGGCTATTTAAATTTTTTGCACTTACAAACCCTTTTCACTTGGGAAATTTTTGATGCTCAGTATACAGATATACAAAAGAGGTATACATATCAAATATTTACTGATAATAAATTTATCTTAAAACAATTCTTTGGTATACGTATAATTTTTGCCATTTATTAAAGACAAAAGCAAATTTGCATACTAATGACATAGATGTGCTTGTTTATTTTTATATAAAGAATTAAATCTTGGAGGAATATTTGATACTTTTTATTATTGCCGAATTTTTCGTGATCCCCACATTCAGTTACGGGGCCCCAGATGGGGCCATGAACCACATTTTAAGAAGTTTTGGTGTAGACTACTACCCATTCACATCTTCTCATACTATAGCATTCTTAACACAGTTCTTTCATAAATTCTGTGTAGCAAATCTATTTATGTACTAGGTTTTCTCCTAGGTTAAAAAATTTCATGTATTCCAATAAATGTGTAGGCTGTCCCTCTACTAGTTATTTACTAGTGGGGTGACTCTAGGTAAGTCATTTAATTTTTTTTTAGCTTCAGTTTCCTTGTTTATAAAAAATGGGGATAATAATAGTACCTACCTCCCAAGTAGTTGTCAGACTAAAATGAGAGAATATACATAAATACATACATGCACACATATTTATATCTATATAGCAGTTTGCAAACTCTAAAGTTCAACATAAGATTAGCCAGTTATTGTTTTCATCATATTAATTGCTGTTTTTATCATTCTTTATTTCTTCTATGCTGATCCATCTCCTTTTTTAGTAAGACTAATTTTTGATGATTTTATTTGGCTATTCTTGCATCCAAGTTATTATTGGTAACATATTGCTGCCTATTTATATCTACTTTGTTTTTTTGCCATTGTCCTTTTCTTACATTTACCTGAAATTTATATTATTTTTAAAAATGTGGTATTATATGACTCAGAGAAATCTAAAATCACTGAAAAAATACTGATGTTTATAAGATTGAATTCTGTGGCAGAACTTTAAAAAAATTATACTAAAATATAAAAATAAATCATGATTTGCAAATATCTTCATGAATGCCCTTTGTATTGCATTTGCTATCTCTGAATGAAAGATAAATGAATGGATTAACAAGTAATAAATAACAAGGGCCCAGGTTTTGAAGCTGAATGTCAAATCTGCAATAGATTAAGTCTTAATGGTTTACCATCTTTCTTTGATAATGCTTAGTGTCTGTGGATCAGAGAATGTGGAGAGTAGTGATGATCCAGTGTTGATCATTGATCAGGAGTACTCAGAGGAAACTCTCAGGTTTAAGGGAATCCAAGATGCTAGAGGACAATTGATGAAACAATAAACCATCGAGTCTAGAGTATGAGGAAGTCCTATGTAGCCAGGAAGAAGGACTAAATTAAGTAGGTGGTTTTGTTTGGGCTATGAAAGGTTCAGGTGAGGACAGAAAACACGTTTGGCAATAGAATGAAACCAATGGCAGGTGAGAAGATTGTGGTCAGAGAAGAAAAGAATTGAGTTATAGATTTTAAAGATCTTAAAGTTATAGATCTTTTTATAGACTTATAATTAGTGAGATGTGTTCTTGGATGATGTGATGGTGAGTTCATATTTCGGTAGAGTGGAGATGCACTTTGTAGAGGGGAAATCAATGAAAATAGTGTGAATTCAAGTAATCTCATGATTTATCTTCATGAAGGCTGCTAAGTCTTCAGTGAAGATGGAGGAGAGTAGAAACATAAGCTGGTTGCTGATATTATTTAGTAAGGTGGAATTGGTAGTACTCCAAAATACTGATGAGGATAGTATAAACAAATGGTACAGAATTTGAATAATAAGAAATGAAGAGAGATGGTTTGAGGGACAAGGAATGGCATAAGATAATACCAGGACCTCTATATCATCTAACTGAGTTAGGAAGAATGAATGATGACATCTCTATAAGAAAGGCAATCAGTGAATGTGGCGTTTGCATGGAAGGATTTGATTTAAGTTAAGGAGTTAGAAGAAGGGGGACAGAAAACAAATCAAGCAAAAAGGGATATTTATCCAAAGTGGATAGTTCCTAACCTCAAATAATGGTTCCATAGGGCCTAAGAGAAAATAAGAGTAGTCTAGAAGCCAAAAGGGAGAACAGGAGTGGGGTAAAAATATAAGGGCTTGACAGATAGTAGCCAAATAAGCCTTCTCAGCTCTTTAGTAATTATTTGAACTCTTCCATTGTTCCCGTGTCAGGATTAGTTGTACCTCCTTCCTTTCCAGTAGGCCAATAATTTAAATGGATTTCTCCAGCTGTGGTACCTGTTTAGAACATAAGTAATTTTAGGGCCACAACACTTCAGGAATATGGTTAGACAGTCACTTATGAATGATTCAACAGGAAAATGTTGATCTGAAAGAAATCTACATCTGAAATCCTTGACTCTCTATCTCTTAAGATAGTTACATCTCATGAAAATAGCTTTATGTATCCTGGCACATATATGTGAAAACACAAACACATATATGTGCATATGTATTATAGGAATTTAAGTATCCCTGATTATAAACTCTGACATAAACATCTGGAGTGTTAATGAAAGCCAGAGTATACCTAAAGTGTGGGGAGATGAAGTTTCTGGAACATGGCTAATGTACAACTTGAATTTCTGGCTTAGTCACAATTCTGCATCCTGCTTTATAGTTGGGAAGGATTTCTTGTAATGTGGGTTTTCAGGATTTAAGTTTTATATTGGAGATTTTAAAGTTCATAATTATTGATGGTTGTGATTACTCCCACTGGTAGAAATTCAGCTGATTAGCTTGGTTACTTATAATATAGGGTATGAGGCTGAGGTTGGAAATCTTAGCTTTTTTTAAAGGGGTCTGATGCTTTTATAAGACCTTGTACACCTATCTGTTACTGGATATCAATAATAATAAAGATTATTAATGCAAAATAACATTATCACCAAGCTTTGCTTATAATCCTGTGATCTCTCAACCTGTGAAAGAATGACATTGTTTCCTCAAGACATCTTGAGGAGAGGTTCAAGCTGCTGCAAAATAAATGTTTTCTATTTCAAGATTAACAGTTTGTGCTCATAGGAGTAAAGGCTGAAACCAGAACTCTAATTCTTTTGATACTTAGAGGACAGATTATAAAGCAGGAATGAAAACCTAATTGTGGAATACTGTCAGCTTCCTCAAAGTGCCCTGCCTATGACTTGTCTTTTGATTTTGAGGGGGTAACTTTATAAATTAGGAGTTAATCTGTGAACTGACTGAGCCCATGGCCTTTTCTTTTATTAGTTACTCTTCACAATAGGGTTGGATGATAGCAAAATGCATCCTATGGTGCTTGGATCTGAAGGAACATTAGGTTATCAAGAACTACTTTTAGGTAGCCAATTATTTTTTAAATAAAATCTTGGATTGGATTTTTAATAAGGTACTCAGGATTGTACTTTATCCACTAATTCATGTAGCATCACTCACGGTCTTTTTCTTCAAAAGTTATTGTTATTCAAGTTGTTTTGGAGCAGGAGTTCTTAACCAGGGATCCATGGATACCAAAAAGCTCAATGGACAGATTTTAGGTGATCTGTGAAATTGGATGAGAAAAAATACATCATTTTTTTTTTTACTAACTTTTGAGTTCTTTTATACTACCATGTATTTTATTTTATACATTTAAAACTTTTTCTGAGAAGGATCCATAGGCTTCACCAGTTTGAAAAAAGTGTCTTAACACACAAAAGGTTAAGAGTCTCAGCTTTAGAATTCCAAGTAGATTAAAATTTTCAAAGTTATTTTCAATATCTCAGTGTAACTCTTAGAATTGAAAACAGTACTCTATATATGGTCTGATCAGGGTCAAGGATAACGGTGCTGCCTCTCTTTTTAGTTTTTAAAAATCCTCTTTCTCTTGATACTCTTTGTTACTTCTTTGACTTGTGTAACACTGATTTTTTTTCTGATTTTCTTTTTATAGCTGCCGACCTTCTTTTTCTTCTACCTCCTAAGTGTAGGTGCCCCTTTTCCATAAAGTTCTGTCCTTGTTCTCCTTCCCTTCCTTTCTCTTTCTTTCTTCTTCTCCTTCTTTTCCTTCTTCTAACTCCTCCTCTCCCTCCTTTTCTTCTCTTCCTTCCCTTTTCCTCTTTCCCTTCCTCCTCCCTCCCTCTTCTCCTTCCTCCTCCCTCTACTTCTTCTCCCTTGACTCTTCTTCTCTTTTGTCCTCTTTTCTTCTCCTTTTACTAAATGCATATGAATCCTAAAGCTCTAGCACTATTAGATTTAACTTTATCTCTTCCTTCCAAAGCTTGTCCTTTCTTCCAAACTTCCCCATCATTTTCTAATACCTAAGCTTAAAATCTTCCTCTTTTCTCCCTCCCTATATCAAACAAATTATAAATTCTGCCTTCACAGCATTGTGCTCCCGATTCTGTTCCTCTATTTCCATTCATGCTATTGCAATCTTAGTTCAAAATCTTATCACCTGTTTCACAGATTACAATAATAAATTACTAACCTCTAGTTTTTCCCAGATCCAAAATTTCCCAAATCCGGCTTTTATGTAGCCGACAAAATAATCTTCCTAATGCACAATTCAGAACATACCACTCCCACACTTAAAAACCTTTAGTGATTCCCTATTACCTACAAAACAAGCTTTAAACTCTTCAGCCTGGCATTCTGACTTTTACTAGTCTGGCTCCAACCCACCTTTCCATCTTTGTTTCGTAGTAATTCCTTTAACATAGGAATTTCAGCCAAAAGAAATTATTCATTGCTCCTCAAATTTATCCCAATTTTTCCCACTTCCATGATTTTGAGAATCCCAATCTTTGACTAGCACTGATCTAAATATTAAAAGGGGAGTTTTAGGAAGTGACCTAAAAACTTTTAGCAATATATTATTGGAGAAAGAAATCTTTAGTCTATGTCTTTCAGCCTCTGTGTGGTTGGACAGGGTTACCAACACTTGTTGTATGCTACACTAGAGACAGGTTAAAGTTATTTTATTTGGATAAACTCAATTTATCTCCATCATGGAAAGGCTCAACACTAAAACAGAGAATCTGAGGACTTGGAATCTTAATGAATGAACATATTGGTTTTAGCAACATAATCTTCTCCTGATTCTATCTTCCTTATTAGTTCTTCTTCTTGCTCCCTCATACTGCCCCATATAAGATTATACTTCAACAACTCAAATATCATCTCTTTGAATATGTCAACAAACTTCTTAAGCAGACTGCTCCATTGTTAGTACTAAGCCTATGAGAGTTTTTCCTTATGTTAAGTTGAAATCTGCCTCTCTTTAAGTTCCACTACCAATACAAGTTCTGCTTTTCAAGGCCAAGGAGAACAATTCTGATCCTTCCAAATGACACAATCCTTAGGACATCTGATTGCTGTGAGCCAGTCCCACAAGTGTTCTCTA
>NC_133618.1:236616556-236641556 GCF_048593235.1 Sminthopsis crassicaudata | reverse complement strand
GTTCTAAAGGTGGTTTTCCTTAGTTGTTTTGAGGCCAGCCCATTTCCTCCTATGCTCTGTGGCTGCTTGTATCATTCAAATCAGTGAGTGGAGAGTGATGAGCTAACTTCTTAAATTGTTTGTGCAGTGGCATTCTTCCTCCCTTGATGATGGGGGCCAGCCTTGTGTTAAGGCTTTCAAAAAAAAAAAAAAAAAAAAAAAAGAAAGAAAGAAAAAAAAAAAAAGCAATTTGCTCTCCCTCAGGATGGATAATTGGTCTGTTCCCGCAGTGCTGTAATTAGAGTCAGGGGGACTTTCCCACTTTTTGCTAGGTGCTAAACTCGGATGGTCACACTATACAAGCATAAGAGTTCAGTAGATCGAGGGGAGGTATCATCTTTGGGTCTTGTTAATTAACAAGTTTCCCTGAAAGAGTTGATTTAAAAGCTCTTTGAGAAGAGGAGGCTTATTATGTTTGATAATATTGACCAGCTTAAGATTGTGACAGGTTTTTGAAGCATGCTTTCTGGCAGTGTGTAATGATTTCAGTAGAAATCTTTTCAGTAGGGGAACAAATCTTTCACACATACTTCTGTTTGTTTTTCTTCTGGTGGGTAGAGTTAGTGCTCAATCAAACTGGCTACAGAGCTTCTTGAGAGCAGCGGTTGCCTTCTGTCTCCTTATCCCCTGTTAACACTTAACACGGCAGGTGCTTAATAAAAGGCTCAGATCTTCAGAGCTGGAAGCAATTTTAGAATATAGAACTGCAAAGCTGAAAGAGTCCATTTTGTCCAGCAGTTCTCAAAGTGTGGTCTGGAAACTTCTGGATGTCCCTGAGACTCTTTCAGGGATTCTAATAGGTGAAAACTATTTTCATAATAATTAAAAAATGTTTTATGGTAAATATCTATAGATTTAATCCGCAAAAGAAAAACTATTTGAGAGAAGTACTAAATGATTTTTCAGAATATAAAAGTGTCCTAAGATTTAAAAAAATATGAGAACCATCAACCTAGTCCCCCATCTTCACTTTGCAAATAGAGAAACTGGACTCTCAGAATAGAATGGATGTTGATAATGGAAAAAGTAAGAGAAAGTTTACTTTTTCCATTATCAACATCCATTCTATTCTGGGAGTTATCTCTCTGGTCCCTTTGCCATCAGTCAAATGTGTGGAAATGGTAATTGCTATTAATTTTGTTTTAGCCAAGGATGGAAATAATTAGCATGTGAAGAAAAACAAATTCTAAAGTTGCAATCTGGAGAGCATCCTTTACTTTGAAAAGATAACATTGAGAATCTGCAAAAAGTCCAAGCCAAAGTCAGTGGTCTTTTCATTTACCACGATTAAAGTATGTTATGTAGAAAACTATTTAACCTCCCTCCCAGATCTGCAATCAGTGGGGCTTACTAATATGCATTGGGTAGATTCTGTGTGGAATCATTTCAGAGCAGATCTTGATGGAAGATGTTTTCTAAACATTTTTCCTTTGCAAATGGGTTATGGGATTGACAACCCTGCTGTCTGGTTCCTTGGTTTCTAAAACATACCTGGGGAGGATTCTGAAATTAATTCAGCAAATGTTTATCGAGTTTCCTATTAAGTAAAGAACATTGTATTAGTACTAGAGATACACAGGAATAAATGAGTCTTTTAATAGGATGGGGATGGCATGTATAAAAATACACTATAACACATATTTAAATATGATAAATGTTTAATAATACAGAATGTTATGAGATCAGATGAAGGAATGATCTGTTTAAGCATTGCCACTACCATATACCCCCAAGTGCTAGAAAATGGCAGGTATCTGTAGTCACAGAATATGAGAGCCTGGATCCTAGAGTGGAAAGAGTGTGAGTCTGGAGTAAATTGCTCCAGATGTCCAGCTTCTCCAATATTGTTGCAGGGACTATAGTGCCAGCTTTCATCCAGTTGCACATGTTGATTCTCCGGAAGGGCTGTGGCCATTTCAGCTTCTTAGACTCTTCAATTCCATGTGGTTGTTGCTTCTCTTTGTTTTGGGGCTTCATCTCAAACCATGATGTTGTTTATAAGAAATATTTAGAGCTTTAGTCATAACTATGGACATGTGTACACTGCAGAAATTTAGTATGTTATGTATACATATATACATGCAGATTGGTATCTTTCCTGCAATATGTAGGCTTACAGAGTCGCTTAGAATGCAGAAAGTAAATTACTTGCCCAAGGTCACACAACTTATTTGTGTCAGAAGCAGGACTTGAACCTATTTCTTTGTGATTATTATGATCATATGGCTTTTATGTTAAATAACTCAAAGTTTTTCTTGACTAGGGAGAAGTGGACTTTCCTAGAAATCACATTTCTGCATAGGATCTGATTCAATCCAGCAAAGATTTATTAAACACCTACCAGGGTCAAAACACTGTATTTAGAGTAATGGTTATAACTGCTAATATATATTAGCCTGACAGCCAGACACTATTATTATTATTATTATTCTAATTTTACAGATAAGGAAACTGTGTTTATTGTCACAAAAATACCCAATGTCTGAAATGCTTTTCTTGCTTCTAAATGCAGTACTTTATAATATTTTACTATGGCATGTTGCCTCTCAACTATTTTAAGTTTGGTCTCATTTAAAATGGGGATTAACTAGATGATTTTACATTTGGAAGATTAATTTTAAATATTCTGAAAAATAGATTAGAGCTCTAATTCTTTTATATATGCATGCTCTTTAGCTGACTTATTAGTTCTTTCATCCCAAATATAGCAAATAATAGTGCTATAAATCATATATATATATGCATATGCATATATATATTTATATACACACATACGAAAGGCAGCATGGCATAGTAGGGAGCTGATTTCAGAGTCAGAAAGACTTGGATTCAGGTTAAGGATTTAGGTTCTGACTTTGATATACTATGTAGATGACTCTAAGCAAATTACTAATCCCTTTTTGGTCAAGAAATTTTTATATGACCCCAGATATATAGGTATATGAAATAGGTATGCAAATTAAATATACTAAATCATAAAGAAATTTATTTTAAAACAATTTCTTGATAAACATACATGCTATAATTTTACTCTTTATTAAAAATAAAAGCAAATTTGTATGTTTAGATGTGTGTGTTTATTTTTACATAAAAGAATTAAATCTTGGTGGAATATTTGATACTGCAGGATACAGAATTCAAAAACTTTTTACTGTTGCCAAATTTTTCATGACCTCCCACATTTAGTTATATGATCCCATGTAGGGTTGTGACCCACAATTTAAGAAGTTTCAATCTAGATATTCTTCTAAGAGCATTGGTTCTTAGAGAAGATGCTGATATGCTTTAAAAGAGGAAGTTTTTTCATCTGTTAGTACCCTATACCAGTGAAACTACAGGTCCATACTCCACCTCCACCCTTCAGAGTTGGTTAAGCTGTCTTGTCTTTGATTCAGATTAGGCAGTTAATTTCCAGATAATTCATATCTTCTTGTATCACTCTTCTGTCACATTGTGAATACATATAAAAAAGGACAATATGTTGTAATAAAAGAAAATATGCTGATATGTGCGTGAGTCAAGAGACCTAAGTTCAAGTGTAATGTTTTTTACTAACTAATGGTTTGATCCTGGTGATCTCTTTTCTGAGACAGTTTCTTCATTTGCAAGATGAAGGCATTGAAGTAAAGGCGCTTTCTTTTCCAGCTTAAACATGCATTTATACTGTTAATCAGACATTGTGGTTTATATGTCTGAGTCAGGGAAGAGTATGGTATACTGGAAAGACTGTGGGATTTGGAGTTAGAAAGTTCAAATCCCAACTCTACTACTTATTGGCTGACCCTAGCAAATGTTTTCACCTTTCTAGTTCTCATCTGCAAAATGAGGGAGTTGTATATTTACTTTAAGATTTTTTCCAACCTTTCAATCTATAATTCCACTTTCTTTTATATTTCGGATGCTAATATCACAGATCAAAACTTAATGCTTATTTCAGTAGCATTGTTTTTAATGCTTTAGAAGCAATGGTTTGGTTTGCTGCCCACTAGTTTGCAGTCTTAGCTACAATTTATAATTTGAAAATTCACCATTATAAATTTTAGGAGTTTTTAAAGTAGTTTCACTCTGGATAAGCTATTTCCTAACAGGTACATTAACCACCTGTAGTATTATATTAAAATGTTATCATCAACAGGCTGAATTTGATAAGTAAAGTTTCAAAGGAGCAATTAGGTGAAATAAATAATGAAATGAAATAATCTCTCTTTTGTGTATATATATATATATATATATATATATATATATATATATATATATATATATATGAAATTTATGGATTAAACTAAATTTCATCTTTTAGAAAATACAAATTACAAATATTTTAATGTTATGTAATTGTAACCAGACATGCAATACAGTTTCTTTAAGAAATTTAAATGAATTCTTAAATGCTCTATTGAGATTTCAAGATTATTAATACTTGAATGTTCACCTAGCATAATAATTCATTATTTTCTACTTTTGGATGCCAAAATTCAGCTTACCACTAATAATTTCTACAGCTTTTCACTATTAAAATTTGTATTCTTTGAAAGTTTAATCTTTGATTACATTTTGAGCTTTGAAAACACAATGCTCAAATAATTGGTATAATGGAAAAAGTACTTGATTTTCAACCAGAAAAACCTGAGCTTGGATTCTAAATCTCACAGTTACTTACTATATAAATAATTTTAGACTCAACACTTGATGTCTTTTGGATTTAATTTTTCCATTTGTAAAAAGATGCTGTCAAACTAAATCAGAGGTATCACTCTTAACACCTGCCTCCAAACTCCCAAATAGAATTGAGCCAGATTAAAATGTACTTGGGAAATGCTTGACAAAATATATACAAGTACAATGTAATATAATGTTAACTAGTGGTTTTCTAAGTCAATAGGCAGTCAGTGGAGTTCCTTTTGAATTGGATGGTAGTTGATTTCTAAGGTCCTTTCTAGCTCTAAACCTATGAACTGATCAATTCAAAATTCATCCTTTATTGAACAGAATAAAGTTCTTTTGACCAGCAAATTCCACATGTTGAGTGAGCTTCTTCTAATTATTAGGACTTTACATTTTGCCTGGAAAGATAGTTTCTAGTGACAGCCTCTTCATTGATAATGATGGGAAGGGAATCATGGAAACAATCATGCAATTGTGTGAACCAGATTTTGCCTTCTGTAGGGCATTTCTAAGCATTTAGGAAAGAGCTTGTGGCCCAAGTTTCTTCTCTTCAATCAGCTTGAAATGGCCATTCTCCACTAGTGGCTCAGTAAACCCTGATCACATCTATGACAATAACCATGTAACTCACCACATAGTTGAGCTCCACAAAAATTAGGTTTCTGTATATAGAGAGAGGCATCATGGATCAGCAGAAAATATACTAGAACTGTATTTTTTTAAAAATTCAGTTCAAAACCTGGTTCTGACATGTATTGGCTATGTGGCTTTGATCCATTCCTTCATTTCTCTGGGCTTCATCTGTGAAATGATCATTTGACCCAAATGATACCCTAAGTCCCATTTATATTATAAGAAGAAAAATACCTTTGGGCTTTGAACTCCTTTGACCTCAACTAGCCTATGACTTCTTTCTTGTACAGTTCAACTAACAAAGAAGAAAGAAAACAAGCTGTTGATTGGGGTTACACACATCCTGACCCTAAATAGGCCAGATCCTCATTTAGTGAGAATTGAGGCCAAGAAAGAGATGTTTAACAAAGTGAGGAGTATTTGGATAGCATAAATCTTCAGTTTGATGTAAAGAGGAGAGAGAGTTAAATTTCAGGTCTATTTATACCTCTAATTGGCTTTGAGGTGTTAGTTTTCATTTTTGTAAAATAAGAAAGTTGGATTAGAGATGATTTTTATATTTCATGTTCTCAGATCTCATCCAACTTTAACATTCTATAGATTAAGGTTTTTTTCTTGCTCTAATATTCTGTAGTGCTACGAGTTGAATCCATTCTTAGTTAACTGATAACTTAAGATATTTGCAGATAAATCTTTAAGGTATGAACTTTAGCTGGGATTTTGGTATTTTAAATGAGTTGTCACTGTGACAAAAAACCTTTGAGAAGGAATAAATGAACCTATCACATACACCTTAAGAAAATTTGGAAACATTTGTAATAACAAGTACCCCCTCTATATACAAAGTCATGACTCTTGACTTGAGTTCTTGGATGGGATTGTAAATACAAGTTGTTCAGTCTCTAAATGCATCTGGTTCTATCTTTAAATTATATTCTGCTTAATAGTGCCATAGAATTGTGGGCTTTTACTTGGTTGGGTATGGAAGAAGGTGAAAAGAAAGTCTTTCATCCCGTATAGCATATGAATGGAGTTCCTTTGTGATAACTTGGCTCCCACTTTCAGATGACTTGGTTCCTGTTGTCCAAAAGTGTCCCATCTCCTCAGATAGTCATTGAGAGGCCTGTTGGTGGCTTTTGACATGGGACCAAATGAAGCCTGTCTTGGAAATGATGTGTGATTCTGTGGCTCTCCGAAGGAAGATAATTCTCTTTTTCTTTCTTCCCTGGCACAGGAAGTAGATTCAATGACAATGCAACTTAGGTTTCTGTGGGGAAGCTGACTTAGAGATTAGAATTCTACCAGATTGTAGACTGATGAAGCTAAGAGAAAACATGCTATCCTTTCTCCCTTCCCTCTCCCCCCCCCATCCCCACCCACCCTATCATCAATAACAACAACAACAAAATTCCAAAATTCAAATTTATTTACTATAAAGAATATATTTCATTCCTGAGAGTTGCTTATCTTTCTGGTTGTTGCTATTTATTCAAATCAGAATCAGAGCATCTTAGCAGGTATATATTTTCAGTGGGCAGTTCCATGATGCTGGAACACCAGAATTGAATGGATTGTTTCCAATTTTTTGAATTAAGAGACAGAAAAACAAAAAGGAAACTACCAAACATAATAGGAATGATTGATGATGGGAGTGTTTAAAATAATAGTCCTTTTTGATTTTACATAGTACTTTCTGGCTAGATAACGTAGCGATTCAAGTGATGGATTTGGGGTCAGGATTACCAGGGCATTTCTTAGCTTTGTAATTTTGGGCAATTCCCTTAATCTCAGTTTGTTTCAGTTCTTCTGGAAAAAAAAAGATTATAGTATCTACCTCTTAGGATTGTTGTGAGAATCAAATGTGATTTTATTTGTAAATTACTTAGCATGGTGTCTAGCACATAGGATTATCATTATCATAGTCACTCAATCTCACAAAATAGGCAAAGCCAAGTGGCATGAGCTACATTTTGCAAACAGGAAACTGGGTTTCTCAGAAGTGAGAAATTCACAGAAAAAAGGCTAGAATGGTTTAGAGTAAGGATTTGAATCTAGGCCTTTTGACTTGCAGTCTGATTCTCTTGCTAAAATAAAAATTGTTTTGGAGATGATCCTATGATGAAATGTGATATTGTGGTGCATTCATTTAAAGTATAGTTCTTGAAAGCAGGGAGATCCCAGGTTCAAATTCTGTCTGTCCAACACTTACTATGTGACCTTGAGCAAGTCACTTGAGCTGTATGGTTCTCAGTTAAGTGATTTGATTGATTTGAATGCTCTCCACTAGCACTTCAAAATCTAAGATCTTAATTGGGCTTTAGGATTTAGGGTATGTGTGTGAAGGAACCCAACATCTACCTCTTTTGTTTAAAACATGTGCTAGCTGTTCCTATTTGTTTTTTAATACTCTCACTTCTTGTTGAACATTCCCGTTAGAAGAAAGAGGACTTCTCAGTTAAGCACTTAGAAACATCCCTACTGAAGCAAGCTACTGAACCAGCCTGTGCATACCAGCAAAGAGCTAGAGGCAAATGGAGAAGAAAGGTGGTATCATGGATAAAGTGCTGTGTTCAGTTGGGAAGACCTGAATTTAAATCCTCCTTCAGATTCTTAATAATTTGTGACCCTGAGTAAGATATTTTAACCCCCCCTTGGGATTCAGTTTCCTCATTTGTAAAATTAGTTGGTTGATCTTGATGGCCTCTAAATCCAAATCTATGAATCTACTGTTTAGCTTCTGTAGTAGTTATTTTAAAGTGAACACGTGGTCCATTTATTAAGCGGGGCCTAATCATATAGGAGTGGCCCTTCAGGCCCGAGACTGAGATCTGTAGTCAATGAGATCATCCTGGTTGCTATGGCAAGGAAAGGAATGTCATTAATTCAGGTTGGCAGTGACCACTGCTTACGTGTGCCCAAGACAACAGGAACATGGTTCTGACACAAAAGCTGTGGGGAGAAAGTGTGGAAAAAAATAAACAAACCCCAAATTTGGATTTTAACTTGACTTCACAAAATAGGGAAGTCACACTTGTGGAGAATGCCAAGTGGTTCAATAGTCAGTAAGGCAGTAAGTGTGTCTTTCTGAATAATCCAGAGGGATCTCTGCTGAGAAGCTTCTTAATAGTAAAAAGAAACAAACCATTTTTGTTCAGCTCAGTTTAGCAGCAGGAGTTCTGCTGGTCTGCCAGGGTCTGCTGTGTAGGAATGTGTGGGGTGTCCATTGCCTTCCAACACAGTAGGATTTTCTTTCTATTTTTCAGGTCTTCTTACCCTTTTCCGATGGATTTAGTTGTTACAAGCTCTGTCACTGAAGCTTGATCAATTTCTTCCCATTGGAAATACATTTCAACCACTGAAAATATATTTCAACATACTTCCAAAGCTCAAAGCCCTTTCCTATGCTTGCTTAATGAGGTGGGCCTGAATCTGGCCAGGATACTGAGATGTATCACTGCTCTTGGCTCTCTTCTCTTGCAATTTGACCTCTGTCCTGATATTCTGAGTCTTAAAAGAAATCCCTTTCTTCATTCATTCATCCAAAACACACTTATTAAGCTTCTACTATATGTGCAAGGCCCTGTTATTTAGTCCTTAGAAAGATGCAGAAATAAGTCAGATATAGTTCTCCACAATTTGGCTAGTGGCAGGGGGTTGGGTTGAAGGCAAACGCCCAAATGTGTGATGAAGATATGTGCATTAGGAAAGCAAAAGATTGCTTTGATATTAGACTTAAAATAGGCAGGCAAAAGATAAAGCATAAAAGTGTCAGGTACAATGGATAGCGCACCAGACCTGGAGTGAGAAAGATAAGTTCAAATCTAGCCTGTGACACTTACTGTGTGAGCCTGAGCAAGTCATTGACCCTGTTTGCCTCAGTTTCCTCATCTGTATAATGAGCTGGAGAAGAAAATGGCAAACCACTCTAGTGTGTTTGCTATGAAAACCCCAAATGGGGTATGAAGAGTCAGACATAATTGAAATGAATGAATAAAAAGAGGTGTCAAACTCACCTGTAAAACTCCTATGGACTGAACTAGATTAAAATGTAATTGGGAAATGTTTTTTTAAAAATAATAAAAAAGGGCAGCTAGATGGCACAGCTAGATAGAGCACTGATCCTGAAGTCAGGAGGATCTGAGTTCAAATGCGACCTCAGACAATTAACACTTATTATTTGTGTGATTTTTGGGTAAGTCTGCCTTGCTAAATAAAAAAAAAATTAACAATTAAAATAAAGTCAATATGTGATCTACAAGGACACATTTCTATTTGAGTTTGGTACCATTAAAGCATATAATATGTTGGACTCTATGACTGTTATATGATTTCTAGGTAAGTCATTTAATTTCTCTCAGCTTCAGTTTCCTTATCAGTAAAATAGTAGTAGTAATGGCAACTATCTTACCAACTCACAGCATTATCGTGAGGATCAGAATAACTAATATATGTAAAGTACTGTGCAAGCCTTATACTGCTATATAAATGTTAGCTATGGTTATATAGACAGAACTTTTTAAATGACATAACTTCCCCATAGTACAGCTCCAAAACAAGTGATCCTTCTTTCTATTCTAGTTCATGAGCAAAGACTAGACTCTGTCACTGCCAGCTGAGCTTTTTCAAAATTTTGTCTTTTACTAGTTTGATTTTGTTTGTAGATTCTTTGAAATGCTTTCCTCTAAAAACAGTTGCTCCAGACCTCATGTCTGTTTGTGTGTTAAAACTACTATTCCAGCCATTCCAGTTTTCCAACATAAACCAATCTGCATCACTTGCAGGTACTTTTATGACTCAAGATATTTGACTCATTGGAGAAATGTCTAAAAATTATAATTACTAAGTATTTATACTAGACTCTTCTAAACTCCACAGAGCTTTTAAAATAGAGGGATGGGAATCAGTGCTAAGTACTTTATAAATATCTCATTTGAGGAGACTACCTCTCTATCCATTACATCATACCACCTCCCCCATATCCATATATTTGTGTATTTACATGATATATTACAATAACCTACCATAGATGCTGTGTGTGTGTATTTGGCAGGCCTCTCAGCTATTGCTGATACTTGATGATTCATTGATCATTAAGAAACCCATTACAGTTTCAGTGGGAGTACCTCTAGGAGATGCAGTGAATTTAAAACTTGTTATTTAAAGGCAACTGGCAGTCTTTTAAAAGAGGGCCTTTCATATAGGGGAAATGAATAGACCAGATGAAAAATCCATTTACCTTCCTCAAATTTTTTGTGATTTCTTTCAGTCCGTTTGCTCAGGAAATTACGAGACACATTGGTGCTGAAGGCAGGATTTGCTTTCTTGCACTCCATCTTCTCCTGTTTCTTTCTGCTGTAAAGCCACAATGCTGCATTTGTGGCATCATAATCGTTTCCACAGTAACAGACTGTGATGTCTCAAACCCAGAGCTTAAGACTCCATACCATCTTGGGATGTGATCTCACCAATTGAGGAGGGTCAGACCACCTCAGGACTTGGATGGGCACAATCCAGGAATGTAGATGGAGCTTGGTTCTTTATCAAATGGCACCCTTTTCTTTGCAGAGACATGGAGCAGAGCCTGAGCAATGGCACATATGTGAAAGCACAGCCTCCACACCTTAAGTCATTAAACATCTCATGGCACCAGGAAAGAAAAAAAAATTAAATGAACATTTCATACAGGTTCCCTGGCTAGGTTTCTGTTTCAGTAACTCCATTCTACTTCCCCAAAGTCGCAGATGGAGAAGTTATTCTCTTACTGCCTGCCCTAAAAGACCTGTTGGGTAGTTGTGTTGGCACAGCCCAGCCGTCAAGTTCCACTTCAGACTTGGCAGCGTGTCAGCAGTGGGTGAGTGACAAGGCTGAGACGTATGGCAGAAGAAAAGTGCCAAGGGAGTCTACATTCCCTACTGCTGTACTTTTGACAATAGGTTTCAGTGTTTTAACTTTGTTGGCAGGTGGTAAATTTTTTTTAAGGGCATCAATTTTACTAATTTGAGTCAATCTTGCTAGTACGCAAGTTCCTAAAATCTCTCAGAGCCAGGCACCTCAGTCCTTGAAATGCTATCCTAATAAATGGGATAACTAGTCTCTAGCTCTTTAAGGAGTCCAAAGGACCTAGGTGAAGCAGGTGCGATAGATATTATGATCTCCATTTTACTGGTGAGAAAACAAGAAATGATAATTTGTCCATGGTCCCACATTTATTAAGTGGAAGAATTAGGTTTTTAACCCAGAATTTCTAGCCCCAAGTCAAGTATTTTATCATGGAGTTCTCCCTTTGGGTGAAGGTATTGCTATTCTGAAGCTTATTTTTTCCAAATGGGAATATTCCAGAAGTAAATTGCAATACCTGGTTATGAATTAATCTGTCAGAGTGCTTTTTTTCCCCTGTGACAGGACAAATGCAAAGCTGAATGAATAGGGTTTTGGAAATGGGGCTAGGAGTTGGAGAAAAGGCAAACTTTGCTGACCTAACAGTTTTGCTGGGAGCCCGCCCTGCCAAAGAAGACAAAGAAATCACCAAAATGCTGACCAGGCCATTTTATTTTTGTTAATGTTCTTCCTCTTTTTTTTTTTTTTTTTTTTTTTTGAGGGGGTTGGATAGGCTTGTATATGAAATGTCCTTATAAGATATATTTCAAGGAAGGATGAAATTTTACTTCAAAAATGTTTTTCTTCCCATATCCCTGCAATGAGTAAATCACAGATCTGCCAAGACCACTGAATAAAATCTAAGTCTCAACCTGGGAATGGCCATGTTTGTAACCTTGTTACAAACAAATCCTGATGTGATATCTCAGGTAGCATGCTCCCATCACAGCTGACCAGAGTTGTGTTCAGATATGGGCACCATGTTTTATGAAGAAAATGAGCAATCTGAAGAGTCCAAAACAGAGTGACTAATATGGGAAAGGAGTTTCCAACAATATATTTTGAAGATTCATTGAAAAAACTATGGAATTTGAATCTAAAGATAAAACTATGCCTTAAAATAGTTGATGGGCAGTAATAGGGAAAGATGAATGAATTACTCTTTGTTCATCCACAAGGCAGAACTAAGACTAACATTTGAAAGTCACAGGGAGGTGGATTTTGGTTGATTTTATGGATGACTTTTCTAACAATTAGAGCAATTTCACAATGGGATGGGATGGAATGTTTTAAAAGGCAATGATTATTTCACACTAGAGGTATTTAAGCAGAGCCTGAATTGCCATTTGTTAGGGATACTATAGAGACTATTCATGTATGGGATATTAAGTTGAACTAAAAATGCCTTCCAATTTTTAAATTTTATGATTCTCAATCAACCAATTGATATTCCTACTATGTGCCAAGCACTAGGGTAGAAGTAAAATGACCAAAATGATTCTTGCATGGAAGGAGCTTGAATCTGGTGAGATCATCATCATAGGTTGAGAGTTAGAAGGCACCTTAATATGAACCCAGTTCAAATGTTTGATTTTCTTGATGAGAACCTAAGGCTAGGAGAAAGTGACTGACTTGCCTATGAACACATAGTAAGGAAGTATCTGAAGCGGATTCGAAGCCAAGTCTCCCTGATTTCAAATCCAGCACTCCAACCATCATACCATGTGAGGAGTGATTGAAGAAAGAGGACAGGAATAACATCCTTTAATTTTTGCTCTTATGTTGGCCCCTGAGAACAGAACTAGTAGTAATAGGTGAAAGCTGCAGAGAAATTAATTGAGGCTTCATATTAAAAAACACAATAATAACAATTAATATTAATAATAACATGTAGAATTTATATAACATCCATTGAGGTAGGCCTTCTTGTCATTATTCCCACTATAAAAAACAACCAAAAATGTCCTAACAGAGTTGTTCCAAACAGTATAAGCTGCCTTGAGAGATAGTGGTCTCTCCTTAACTGGAAATCTTAAGCAAAGGATGAATGAAAATCTTCTTTGGAGAAGAGATTCTTGTACAAATAGAGAACCCTCACCATATTTATTTTTGAAAAGGATCTTTCACTTCTATTTCATTTCTGGTGCTTATATCCTTTACTTCCATTGACTAGAAGGAGGAACTAATGGAGAGAATGCTGGCGAGGAAGTTGGGAAGTCCTGAATCAAATCCCTTCTCAGACATTCAGACTTCTCAGACACACTGGTCTGAGTCATTTAATCTATTCAACCTCAGTTTTCTAATCTCAAAATGGGGATAATAATAACAGGATTGTAGTTAGGGTCAAATGATACATGGAAAGCATTTTGCAAAATTTGAAGTGCCATATAAATATTAATTGGCATTATTATTATTGGGGAAATAACTAATCAGGAGAATCTTGTGGCAAGGATTCTTGAGGCTATGTTGTGATTTGATATTGGCATATTGAATGTGAATGTGATCTTTGGGAGAATACAACCATTGTTTAAATGAAATTAGAGCCAAACTATCATTGGTTAGGAAAATATTTCATCAATATACTATTTGCTTATGGTGTTTACTGTCAAATGCTCAAGGGATCAAAATTTTAATTATTTTAAATTATAATGTCATCTTCACTCCCTGCTTCTAGGTCCATCAAGAAATTTAAACCAAAAAAGAAAAAAAAACAAAAAAAAAAACACACAAAAAAACCATAGTTCTTGGATCAAAGACAAATATAAATATTTGAAAATTTTTGTTTAGTAAAAGAGGATTTATTTTTCCACTCCAATTGTACTAATGAAAGTATTTTAGGTATTTTGCTTCTCAGCACAACAAAGGGTGTGTTCATGATAAGGCTGAACAATTTTTTTTTTTTTTGATAAGGCCAAATTATTCACTAAGTCACATCTAAGGTATTGTTATTTGTTTTAGCTGTGCAATCTAGTCTTAAGAATATTGTAAACATAGATTTGACTTTGATGGTCTAACTTGATTCAAAAGTTAGAACTAATAACTGCCAGGAAGGCTTGCTTTTTTTTTTTTTTTTTTTTTTTTTTTTTTCTTTTTAAGAAATTTGAAATTCGTCTTGATCTTGAACTCAAGACAGGATTCCAGACTTCTGGATTTAATATAAGTTTTGATTTGTTCCAAATTTAACAGAGAAGGGGCCAGTCATTTTTTCCAGTCCATTCTTTTGAGTGATAACTGCTTTCTGAGAGTGAATCTTCTAAATGGTACTCCCAAGACTAATCCAGAGTGGAAATAGGTAGCAATTTGACCCTTTAATAGAGAGAATTCCCTGTATCATCTAAGGAAGATCCTAAGGTAGTTGGAGATTCCTCTATAGGAAGGGTTGTACACTACAAATGCACCTTTGTATTAAAAGCAAGTTGTACACACAAGCCTCCTGTGAGTGAGTGCGTGACTACTGTGAACAGTGACTGTGTTTTACAAATGCCAAATTGAGAAATGTGATTTTGCTGCATTATTTTTTTTTCAAAGTCTTATTAAAAGAGAGGCAATGTTGCATAAAGGAGAGCTGGCCTAGAAACCATGATGATATGCGTTCAGTTCTTGTCTCTGACTCACATACTGGCTGGGTGACCTTTGATGCAAGTCACTTACACTAAATATTCTAAGCAAGTCTCTAAGACTAAGTTGTTGAGAAGGTGCTGACTTACATAGATTGAGGGAGGTTCCTTATTAAGGAGTTCCCTATATCAGAAAGATCACAGGTCTGGTCTCTGTTGCTTATTATGAATATTTTTAAAGTTCTCTTTCATCTTGGATAATCCAAGATTTTTTTTTTTTTTTATTTTTTTTTGTCAGAAGCACAAGTCCCTGAATTTTGCTAGTTCAGGTATTCAGAAACTGTTTGTTGAGTACAATATATGTACAAAGCCTTGTGCATCTCTGTTAGAGAGATACTATACTAAAGAGACCCAATCCCAAACCTCCAGGGATTATAGTCCACGATGGATCTAAGGCACAACATACACAGTCAAATAAGAATGTAAGAGACAGGACAAGACGATTGAAACTGAACTACTTTGACAGGTTTTTGGTGGACTCTGTGAGAGGAGCAGAGGGTGGGGAATGTGCTACATTGGCCCTTCCTTTGCGGGGGCAGGGGGTAGAGAAGGAATAAACTGAAAATTGGTTCTGGGGACTTTTCTGTTCTGTCTCTAACACATTGTAAAACCTTAATTTAACACTTTCTAATTCCTCCTCCTCTTCCATTGCAAAATTGGGATGACAGTCATCCTTTAGGCAATCTAGCTCTAAAAGTGATTGAGGCAAATGCTTGTAAACTATAAAGCATTCTTAAGAAATGTGAGTTGTGGGGGAACGAGGTGGTGCAGTGGATAGCGCACTGATTTTGGGATTAGGAACACCCGAGTTCAAATATAGCCTTAGACATTCAATACTTATTAGCTTTGTGACCCTGGACAAGTCACTTAACCCCAGTTGCCTAAAAAAGAAATTCGAATTGTTATTAAAATGATTATTATCATTGTTCATAGACCCTGAGATGGGGCTCAGGGATTGTCCGGGGTCAAAAATCAGCTAAGGATAGTAAAGAGAATCCACATCTCAGGTACTGCTGCGTTCCCCTAGTCTGGAATGTTTCCTTTCTTTTTATCTAAAGCTTCCTCATTTTTCAAAGCCCACCTAAGAAAAAGTGGTACATCATGAAAGTAGGCACAATGATTTGGGTTGTAGGAAATCCGGCTCTTAGTTTTCAGTCTGCTGGGGCTCTCTCTGGGTCTTTGAAACCTCTTCTGTAAAATAAATGAATGAGGTGGGCTGGAAGATCCCTGACATCCTGTCCAGCTCTGACATGACATGCTCTCATTGTAAGATTCCATTGATTTAGTTGCATATAGAACACACTAAAGTTGGTTAAACTCTCCTTTCTGTCTTCATTAAATCTGGTGTGAAGCTGCTTACCTCATGCTATCAATTTTTCGTAACATCATGAACCAAGGTTTTAGTTTGGGCTTTCTTGTTTTGCTTTTTAAAAATTAAAAAAAAAAAATAAACCCATGATTGCTCAGCTTCAATAGTACTATTTTATAGCCTTAAAAGAGACCCTTCTTTTTCCAGAAGAACCGACTCCACATAATATCGTCAGCCCACCCTCTGGATGTCCTGATGATGTCCTGGATTATGGCCTCAAGCCATTCACCCCCCCTCCTAGTAACTCTGCAGATCCCATGGGCAAATACGGACAGCCAGATAGCATAGGGTCAAAATGCTACCTAGACCCTGCAAAGCCTGTAGGGCCCTCGGCTTTGAGTCCTAGGATCGAGATCACTCCATCCGAACTGTCGGGTGGGTCCTTCCGCATCAGAGACACAGATCTTTTGGTAGAGCATCAGCCCAACTCCGCCACTGCTAGCCCAAGGTTTACTCTGCCGGTCCCTGGCTTTGAGGGCTACCGGGATCCGCCTTGCTTGAGCCCCGCTAGTAGCGGCTCGTCGGCAAGTTTCATTTCAGAGACCAATTTCTCTCCCTACACATCACCGTGTGTTTCGCCCAATAATGGCCCTAGTGACGACCTTTGTCCACAATTACAAAACATCCATACTCATTATTCTCCTAGAACCTCTCCAATAATGTCACCACGAACAAGCATCACAGAGGAAACCTACTTGGGACGACACTCACCCTCGCCCCGTCCCAACTCCAGGTCTTCATCACCCGGTGCGAAGCGAAGGTACTCTTGTGCTGAGCTCTTCACTACTCAGCTGCCCTCGGCCTCTCCACACCAGTCTAGGACCCCCTCTCCACAAGCCTTGCCCAACGTCTCGCTGAGGGAAGACGAACCTTCAGTCACTTGCACCCAGTTGCCCAACTCCACCATTCTTATGGACACCATGAGCAATCTCACCACAGATCCCCCTTGTGGCATCCCCTCCAAGATGTGGAAAACCAGCCCTGACCCATCTCCAGTTCCCTCCCAAAAACCCAGCATGCCACGGCACTCCATCTATCCGAATGTAGATTATCTCGGCTCTTGTGAGCAGGAGGAGAGAAGAAACTCAGCTCCCGAGTCGATTTTATTGGTGCCTCCAACTTGGCCAAAGCAACTGGTTCCTGCCATTCCTATCTGCAGGTGAGTTGTGTTTTTAACATGGCTCTGCATGCTGATTAGTCTTAAGTCTCCAGTTTTCATTGTTTACTCAAATTCAATAAACATTTATTAAGCACAACTACTCACACAACACTGGCTAGTTACAAACATGAAATAAGACACAGCTGTACCCTTCAAAAAATCATGGTCTTATGGGAGATATGATGCATTCACAAATAACTATAATAGGAAAGAGGACATATGAAGTACACAAAGGAGACTCAAAGTACCCTGTGATTTTTATATAATGAATTACAAACATTTCTGACAAGTGGATTGCCTTTAGTGAAGCCATGATATTTGATAAAATATTAAAATGGGTTTTCTAGTAAGCTGGGAAGACAAGTGTATGTACTAGGGGAAAGTGTTATAAGAACACCATCTCAGAGGATCCAGGGGTTCTCAAACTATGGCCCCCAGGGCCAGATGCACCCCCTGAGGACGTTGATGTGGCCAGCCCGGTTATGGCAAATGGGATGAGGGGCGGAGAAAGAGTGTGAAGTTTTGTTTTTACTACAGTCTGGCCCTCCCACAGTCTGAGGGACAGGGAACTGGCCCCCTATTTAAAAAGTTTGAGGACCACTGATATCCTTATGCATTATGTATGACAAATGCTTGGGGTTCAAGTAGAAGGTCAGTCTGACCCAATTCTGAGTATTATATTTTAGTAACAAATGGCTCCAACCTGAACCAAATTAAATGACACTGAGTGGATTTGTACCCTTATATTCTTAGATGAACTAGTGGGCTATCTATGGTCATACCTTGCAATCTATTCTTTCTTGTGCTGCATTTTAAGATGATTTATTTATTTATTTTTTATTTTTTTAAATAAACAGCAACAAAATCCTTGTAGGAAAAAATGTAGAAAGAAAGAAAGAAAAAAGGATATTCAATCCTAGTGTTATTTTGATCAGATGCCTGAGATCAACAATATGCTGTAAACAAGGAGGGTAGAAATAAATTTTGAATTGCCTAAGAGACACAGTGCTGTCAAGTAGAAGACCTGAGGATTTTATCTCCTTCTACCTCTATTTCTTTACCTCTAAAATAATAGCTGCATTACCTTCCTCACCGTTGTGAGGAAAGTGCTTGGCAAACCATTAAGCTCTATAGTAATGGAAACAATAATTAGATCTGAGACCATACACTTTAAATAGTCAAGCTTCTAATAAACATAGCATTAAAAAATATCCTGCTCTGAATGGATTATTCTGTATATTGTGCATTATCTTGGATTCACTCAGCTGAAATATCAGAGGATTTAGAGCTGGGAGGGATTTTTAAAGATCAACTAGTAAGAGTTCTTCATTTTATAAAAAAGGATGGGTAAGTGACATGCCTCAAGTCACTTAGATGGAAAGTAAGAGATCTGAAAATGGAAGACTTAATCTAATCTGATACTTATTATAGGACAGTGGGATAGCTCTTGGGAGAAATGGATTCTCAACCCAACTCTACCTCTTATTAACTTACCTTTGTGACCTTGGTTAACTTTTTTGCTAACTTTTCTGTGACTTTCCTACATGCATGGTAAAATGATCTCTAAGTCCTATTTGAGCTCTAAAACACAATGATATAAGTTAACTGAATAGCTAATAAATATCTATCAATGTGCCAGGCTCTATGGGATAGAGAAATGTCCTTTACTAATGATTAATTTATAACATCAAAAGTATCCACAAATAAATCTCATTAGCAAATAATAATAACCAACATTTTGTAGCACTTTAAAGTTTACCAAGAAAAAAATTGCAGTAATTATAGAACACTAAAAGTATAATTTAAAAATAGGATAATTGTTTTCTTTAAGGCAGTAAGCTGTTTAAAATTTTCAAATCAATTTAACAAACTTTTATTAAGTGTACAAAGCACTAGTGATGCAAAGATAAAAACCATACAATGCCTGCCCTACTTGAGGAATTTGCAGTCTACTGAAATCAATACAAAGATAGTATATCTCCACACTCCTCTGAAACATACCATGATTATGATGGGCAAATGCTAGTCTTTTTAAAATGCATTTATCCTAGGCAAGATAATTTGGGGTATAGATAGGGAAGGGGACATTTACATTGATTCTTTCTGTTTTTTATATTCTGTTGTTTTGTGTTTTTAATTTCCTTCAGCATTCCAGTGACTGCATCCCTTCCACCTCTTGAGTGGCCTCTTTCTAATCAGTCAGGGTCATATGAATTGCGTATTGAAGTACAGCCAAAGCCCCATCATCGGGCACACTATGAGACAGAGGGAAGTCGTGGAGCTGTCAAAGCTCCCACAGGAGGTCATCCTGTGGTCCAGGTATGAATCTGAATACTTTTTCTACCCAGAGTCTTAGATTGAATCCTAAATCCTAAATGACCCACCTTTGCTTCACAGCAGTCATGTACAAGAATGTGATCATAACCATTCTTCTGGAAAGGGGAATTTGGGTCTGTGGAGGTTAGTACTGGTTACCCATTCTTAATTGGTTCAGAACTACTGCTTGTAGTCCCTCTTTGTAAGCTTGATGGTGTAATGGGTAGAGTGTGGGACCTGAAGTCAAGAAGACCTGAGTTTGAATACAGTCTCAGATGCTTACTAACTTTTTGACTTTAAACAAATTACTTCACTTTTCTCTGCTTTATTTTTCTCATCTTTAAAATAAGGAATAATATTAGCTTTTATTTCCTGGGACTCTTGTGAAGGAAAATGAGATGATGAAAAAGTACTTTGCAAATCTTAAATCACTATATTTAACATAAATTATATTAGAAATGGTCTTCTTAAAGCATTTCTCCTTGTGGCCACAAATTTGCAGAGATAATTATATTTAATGAGGTTTTCTAAAGTTTTTCCCCAGCATTTAGTCAACATTTTTATCTGTTTTGAATTTGGGATGAAGGTATAGTTTCTTCTTTATTATCCAAATCTATCTGGTTTTCCTATCACTGACCTAACAACAAATATTGCTTTAAATGTTCACACACACACATATATAGCAAGCTCCTGTTTCTCCATAATATTTAGAGGTTGAAGTATTCAGGTCATCTGATTATTCTAGGTAACCTGGAATTACCACAAACAATCCTGGGTGTGTCTTCATATCTGTATAGATTAAAGATTCTTAACCTGGGATCTATGCACTTTTCTTCAAAAAAATTACTTGGATAACTATTTGACTGTAATTGCTTTCCTTTGCAATCCTAAGTGTTTTATTTAATGTATTTAAAATATTGTTCAGAGAAGGGGTTTATAGTTTATAGACTGCCCAAGGAGTCCATGATAAAAAAAAAAAAAAGTTAAGAATACCTACTTTAGATGAAATCTGATCTGCTAGTCTGGAGGTCTCAAACGTGTTGCTAGAGTGTGGGCTCCTCCTCTGAAGTAGTTGATAATTAGGGGGTTAGAGCACTAGGGGAAAAAAAAAAACACCCAACCCTGACTTCATAATATTGATGCAGACATTTTCTAGCAATGTGAACTTGGGCAACTTACCCAACTGATGTCCACCTCAGTTTCTTCAACTGTAAATTGGGGATAATACTACTACCTACCTTACAGAAATTGTTATGATGATAAATTGAGTTATATATTAAGAGTGCCTAGTACATAGTAGATGTTTAATAAATGCTTGTATTTTCTTTCCTTCATATTTGTAGAAGATCCCCATTTCATTAGATTGTAAGTTCCTTGAAGTCAAGAACTATCTTTTGTTTCATATCCCTAATGCTTAATACAGTGCTTGGCACTTCGTGTGCAATTAAGCAATGATACTTGATTGATTGCTTGCTCCCAACCCTACAAGTTTTAAAATGCACACTTCAGCAGGACTGTTCAAACTTCAACTTCAATAAGCCTTGACTTAGCACCTCCTAGGTGTGGCACAGTATGCCAGCTGGTGGGAGAAATATAAAAAAAATTAATCCCATATGTAATCACATTGATGAATAAAGAAGATTCAGATTGTAACATAGACAGCAAACAGAGTAATGCTAAACTTAATTTGTGCACTCTGTGTTTAAGATTCCTGGTCAACATAGTCTTGGGGAACTTGTGTGTTGCATTTTACTCTTACTTTAACTTCCTCCATCCTAGGAGAGAACTGCCAAGTAGTTGTACTGTTCACATTTATGGTTGTGAAAATGCAACATGGCTTTAAAAGTCTTTGGCAGTATCGTTAGAAACTACATAGGAGATAATTTTCTTTCTAAAAGATGAGATGTGATATTCTACTTTTTAATGCAATCCCATGAATGCAAAATGTTCTGTAGGAGAAGAAAAGAAATTTGGGAAGAATACAGTTAGCAGTTAGATTTGAGCAGTTTTTCTTCTTAAAAGATTCAGTTACATGATGTCCCAATTGGGTTGATAGTCTTTGGGGTTGTAACTGGCAATTATTTTTATTAATATAGTGCTGGTCAGTAGGTAAGATGCAGAGATGAAAAAAAAAAAAACATAGATTTAAGTAACTTAGTACAATGTCCCTAATATTTCCTTTTTCTATTTTTGGGACAGGATGCTGTGGTCCTTATGTGGACAAAACTGCTATTCTATTCAAAGGGAGTTTTGCAAAATCAGGCTTTAATATTTCCTAAGCTCTTTATTTTATGAGCTCTAATAATATCACAACTGAGAGTGGTATGTATGAGTCCATTGTCATTTAGTCCTTTGGCTGCTTATGTTCCTTATCAGATACTTGCACATAATATTCTCAGAGTTAGACTTTTCCTAGATTTCCCCCCCCTCTTATTATATAAAGAGACTCCTAAGAAAGTTGTAATTATTATGTATTGTATTGTATAACCAGGCATTGTAATTACCATGCAATTATTATGTAACATTGCAATTATCAAGAAATGAAAGTATTACCAAGAAATCAAATTTTATCCTTTTGTGACACCAGAAATATGAAGTCGAGTAATAATACATTTCTGAGGTGCCATTTAATATTTAGAGAGGAAATGGAGTGTAATGGATAGCGACTTTGCTTAGGAGCCCAGAAAAAGCTCCTACTTTTTCTATACATTGTTAGTATGATCTTAGATAAATCATTTAATTTAATGGTATTCTAGGAAATTCTCTTAAGACTTTTAACTTGCAGAGAAGGTGCCTTGCATTTATTTTCTTTCCTGGAAGTTTATATCAATGAAATCTTAGATCCTGTTTTTGTCCTTATTTACCATTTACAAAGCACTTTAATTTACATTTACCATCCAATCCCTATAACATGTGAATTAGACATTGCAAATACTGCCACCTCTGTTTCACAGAAGAGAAACTGAAGCTCAGAGAAGCAGCTTGCTAAGGGCACATAGTTAGTGGTAGGAGAATCAAAATGGGCACATGATGCTTAAGTTTGGCTTTCCACTGACCTATGTTGCTTTGAGTTCATATTCAAAGGTTTGACATTTTAGTCTCTTAGAACAGATGTTCAGGCACATGGAGAAAATGTGGACAATTCCTTTATGTGGATTCATTACAAATGTTGAAAATATCAATTAGATTTAAGTCATGGTAAGAATTGTGGGTTTCACGTGGCCAAACACTATGTCCTGGAGCTGCACCTGCATGGTTTATGACATGAGAATCTGGACAAGACTAGTAAAAACCAAATGCTTTCATCTTGAAAGAAAAAGCACATATATATTTGGCAGTGATTTCAATCCACTGAATTTCAGCTTTTGGACTGTCTGCTACTCAGTTCAAATTATGTATAAAACAGGGCAGAAATAAAGCAGACAAGGGGATTTTCTGGTTTTACTAGGCAGTGCTGTGATATTGAAAATAAACAGAAACCTTTGAGTGATTGGTTGTGAGGTTTCATCCCTTCCCCCTTTTTTTAACTATTTAAAAATTAGTGTTCAGAAGGTTTGTTCACTTATAAAACTGAAAATAGAATGTTCATTTGGATGTGTTCTTATTGGGATCAGATAATCTCTCCAGTGGTAAATTTCTAGCTCCCATTTCTTCTCTCCCATCTCCAGGTACTCCTTCATCCCTACTCTTTCCAACATTGGGAGCAAAAAGTAAAAGAACTACATATTTGATTCATTACTCAAATTTTAGAAATTCATGAAAAAGTAGAAGGGACCATTTCAAGCTGAAATTGACTTTTAAGTAAATAAATAACATTTGCAAGGTCAGAAATACTCATTGGGAAATTCTTGCTTTCCATTCCTTGCCAATCAGTAGGATATTTCATTTAGCAAGCATTTATTGAGAACATATTATATACCAAGATACAATGCTAGGTTCTGAGGATATAAAGATAAAAAGGAAAAATAATCTTTTCCCTCAAGTAGCTTACTTTCTGTTGGGAGTAGAACAACATTACTAGGTAAATGTAATGGAAAGAAATTTTTATTTAAAAGATCTGGGTTTGAACTCTGCTTCTACAACTTATTCTTCATGTTAGTTTATATTAGTGTGTCTTTGAGTTAGTTGCTTCCCTTCCTTAGGCCTCAGTTTTCTTATCTCTAAAATGGGGATGCTGGACTAGATTATCTCTAGTATCCTTTTTAGCTTTAAATCTGTGATTCTATGGAATGATCATGATGGAGGAGCTGGGGCTTACGCTGAGCCTTGAAGAATGGAAACAATTTAAAAAGATGGAAAAGAAGATATTCTGCATGGGGGAATGACATGAGCAAAGACATAGAAGCATGTTGGATATGTTCACAGAATGAGATAATGAGTAGACAAGTCATGGCTAGAGCGGAGACAACTTGTGATATGGTGTGAAATAAAGCTGGATTGGGATGTCTAAGAACAATTTTTTTTTTTTTATGAGAAGAATGAATGGAAAAATTGTTTTTAAGGATATGTAAATTTTAAAGAGTAAAGAAGGCATTGTAGTAGAGCAAGAAAAGTGTTGCATTTAGAATTGGAGAATTTGAGTTCCAATGATCCTGGATACTTTTGTAATCTAGAGAATAAGCTTTTTGCTATCTGTGAGTTTTTCTTTTCATCTTTAGAAAGAGGGGATTAGAGTGGACCAAAACTTCTTAAACTGTGGGTCATGGCCACATATGGGGGTCTCCTAACTGAATGTGGGAGCAATAAAATTATGATTTCTTATCAGTAAATATTTGATTTGTATACCTATTTTATATACTTATATGCCTGGGGTTGCATAAAAAATTGTTAGGTGAATAGGGGTTGTGAGTGGAAAAAGATTAAGAAGCTCTGGACTAGATCTCTAAAATTCCTTCTTATTCCAAACCTATGGTCTTATGCTATGAAGATGTACAAGCCGTTGACATTTTATAAACATTAATAAAACTTTTCTCACAAATCTCAATGAGGTAATAAGCAAAAAACTTAGAAGCCTGTGAAGTTTAGATATTCAAAAATAGCTTGATTAGAAATATAAAAAAACTATTTATACCATATCATCTTGAATTTAGATAGCATTCATCTTCTCAATCTGGTTTATATAAAACTGGGATGTGATCTATAAAATGTTTTTTGTTTTTTTTTCCTTAGAAGACAATATCATTTTAGGGTTGTGTCCTAAATTGAGCAATGGCTTATGTTAGGATCATTTCATTTAACAAACTTTTTTTTCCCCAAAGGCAAAAATAAATAAATAAATAAATAACACTTCTGGTCTTGGGGGGGGGGGAGCTTGCATTTTACTGG